>NC_060892.1:6126489-6363989 GCF_014805685.1 Silurus meridionalis
CAGTAACTTGTTTCCTATAATGCTAGTTTTTACCTTGTTTCCTAATGCTAGTTTTGGGTTAGCTTGTTTACAATAATGCTAGGTTTTAAGTTAACCTGTTCACTATAACGCTAGTTGTTGAGTTAGCCTGTGTATTAATGCTAGTTTTTGAAATCAGCCTGTTCCTAATGTTAGATTTCGGCAGTAACTTGTTTCCTATAATGCTAGTTTTTACCTTGTTTCCTAATGCTAGTTTTGGGTTAGCTTGTTTACAATAATGCTAGGTTTTAAGTTAACCTGTTCACTATAACGCTAGTTGTTGAGTTAGCCTGTGTATTAATGCTAGTTTTTGAAATCAGCCTGTTCCTAATGTTAGATTTCGCAGTAACTTGTTTCCTATAATGCTAGTTTTTACCTTGTTTCCTAATGCTAGTTTTTGAAATCAGCCTGTTCCTAATGTTAGATTTCGGCAGTAACTTGTTTCCTATAATGCTAGTTTAAGAGTTTGGCATCTTGCTAATTTATCAGTCAACCTATTTACCCTGATTCAATGGGTATGACACTATTTAGTTAGTCTGCAAAATGTAAAGCATTTTGACTATATCTAACCGTATTTTATGACGAAAGCATGAGAAATGTTTCACACCTACTTAAAATTAAAAAAAATGCTGTCGACAAGAAATGAACCTTTTCTGCACTCAAGACAAACACTGCAGCAGGGTAAAGAGTAAACTCTGTCCTCCGAAAACTGATAAAGCAAGATGAGCCATTTCTTCCTGCTTATTAACGTATTTGTTAGTGAAATGTGTCATGTTCTAGATGTCGATTTCCTGCACTCCAAGCCTGGGGCAAAGGTCTAACGTCACCGACATCCGCTTTGCTCGGGCAAATGAGGGTCAATCAAACTCAAGCTTAAAAAAAAAAAAAAAAAAAAAAAAAAAAAAAAAAAAAAAAAAAAAAAAAAAAAAAAAAAAAAAAAAAAAAAAAAAAAAAAAAAAAAAAAAAAAAAAAAAAAAAAAAAAAAAAAAAAAAAAAAAAAAAAAAAAAAAAAAAAAAAAAAAAAAAAAAAAAAAAAAAAAAAAAAAAAAAAAAAAAAAAAAAAAAAAAAAAAAAAAAAAAAAAAAAAAAAAAAAAAAAAAAAAAAAAAAAAAAAAAAAAAAAAAAAAAAAAAAAAAAAAAAAAAAAAAAAAAAAAAAAAAAAAAAAAAAAAAAAAAAAAAAAAAAAAAAAAAAAAAAAAAAAAAAAAAAAAAAAAAAAAAAAAAAAAAAAAAAAAAAAAAAAAAAAAAAAAAAAAAAAAATCACCTACGATTCGTTTGAAGTGGAATTGGTGGTGAGGTGATTCACGGGTACTGCAACAGACTGTTCCTCAACACAACAGGTTTCAACGTCTGCTAATCGGGTAGCACCTCCCGCTCTTTTGCAGCACTTTGTTTGAAGTGGATAATGAAACACTCTCAAACAGTTCCTTTAATCTCCCAACTTCTACAACATATCCATAAACCATCTCCAATCCTCTACAATGCATCTACAAACCATCTCCCATCATCTAGAATGCATTACTAACCATCTCTAACCCATCAAAAAAAACATCTCTCATAATCTACAATGCACCCATACACCATCTCCCATCTTGTACAACGCATCCATACACCACCTCCCATCATCTACAATGCACCCATAAATCACTTCCCATCATTAACGCCTCATGAACGATCTCAAATCATCTACAACACATCCACATGAACCATCCCCCATATTCTACAGCACATCCATAAACCATCTACAGTCATTTATCACACATCTATACACCACCTGCCATCATCTACAAAGCATCCATAAACCAGCTCCAATCATCTACAAAGCATCCACAAACTATCAATGATCTAGGATTCTCCAAGCAGCTTTGGTAGGACTGACATGTGTGATGTTAAACGTGTTGTGTACAAAACGTTGCTGAACTGTTTCTGTCACGGCTTTCACACATTTCCATCTTGGGGCTGTTTGGGCAGAGAGTATCACTGCTTAGTGCTCTTGTGGTGAACAACTTTTACTCACCAACAAAGTTTAACATGTTAGCAAAAGCCTCTAACGTCATTCAGACAACAATAAACAAGTGTAATGCTAATTACTACACTGCTAGTTCAAGATTGGTTTCCTCCTCATCCGCTTTTATGCTAGCTAAAGATGAAAGCCTCTTTATAAGCATTAAATACATACACTAAAAATAAAGCTAGTTAATAACGCTAGTTTTTGAATTAACCTATTTAATCGAATGATAGTTCTTAAGTTCAATTGTTTCCAACATTGCTGGTGATGTAAAATCCCAGCATATTGAGACACAGATCAAAGGAATCATGCTAACTGGTCTTTATTATAATGCTAGTTTTTTTACCTTGTTTCCTAATGCTAGTTTTTGAAATCAGCCTGTTCCTAATGTTAGATTTCGGCAGTAACTTGTTTCCTATAATGCTAGTTTAAGAGTTTGGCATCTTGCTAATTTATCAGTCAACCTATTTACCCTGATTCAATGGGTATGACACTATTTAGTTAGTCTGCAAAATGTAAAGCATTTTGACTATATCTAACCGTATTTTATGACGAAAGCATGAGAAATGTTTCACACCTACTTAAAATTTAAAAAAATGCTGTCGACAAGAAATGAACCTTTTCTGCACTCAAGACAAACACTGCAGCAGGGTAAAGAGTAAACTCTGTCCTCCGAAAACTGATAAAGCAAGATGAGCCATTTCTTCCTGCTTATTAACGTATTTGTTAGTGAAATGTGTCATGTTCTAGATGTCGATTTCCTGCACTCCAAGCCTGGGGCAAAGGTCTAACGTCACCGACATCCGCTTTGCTCGGGCAAATGAGGGTCAATCAAACTCAAGCTTAAAAAAAAAATTGATTAGATATCAGCAAACAGGGAACAAACACGCCATCGCAGCCTATCAGGATGTTTCCGACTGAAGGGACACAAGCTCCTGTCGAGCCAAGTCCGGTTTATTAATAAAGAGCATTTACAAAAACAACACCCCGGGTCAAATTAATTCGAGAGTAAAGATGAGTTAAAAGCTAATGAAAAAAAAACAAATAGCTCTGAGGCGAGGTGAGTCACCTGTGTTAGCGCTTAGCCAACTTAACTCACAGCAGCTGCTGAAGGTATGACTCATACCTCAACCTTGCCCTTGAGGACGGCGTATATGTGTGTTTTATAGGCTTGCTCATCAGGGATAAATACACAATTCACTTTCATTCTTAAGGTCTGTAAAGCTGCTTTGAGACGATGTCCATTGTGAAAATGCGCTATAGAAATAAACCCATAAACAATGTGTAGCCCGCTTAAGACCTTGCAGTATCTAAAAATACCATCATTAAGAATCTACGACCGTCAGAACTTTAAATAAGGACTATTATCTCACCTGCATCAGTTTTTCTAACACCCTTGTGGCTGAACGAGCACAAAAAATGTGGATATACATACAGTTCAGTTATGGTGTAGATATAGTGAAGTATAGTAGATGATAAAATCTCTTTATATGTAGCCATATAATAGTAATGGGCATTTTTTTTAAACAAGCTTTTTATAAAATAAAAAAAAGGCTGCTTTATAATGAATTAATTGTTATAAAAATATATATTTGATATTATGGTATGGATATCATCAAGCCAACTACAAAACCCAGCCACTTTTCTATATTTTGTCAATTACACACAGCTTTTTGTGTTTAAGTAATTTTTCTCCACCCTGTAATGACAAAACCCTATGCCCTATATTTCTCAATTTGTACTTTACAATTAATAATAAATAATATAACCTTTAATTCCACTTGGGTGCATCTATAAAGCATGTGATATGATCATGTGATCAGCCGCCCAGTATAGTTGACATATAAGTGTGTAAGTGATGATGGTTTAGACTATGGCACCACACAAATTGATTTTTCTTCTCTTTTATCTCCCGCAGGTCATCGGGAAGACTCCTGCAGGTTCCTGTTCACCTTCATCCGCCATCTCGCCCAATAATTACTGCCATCTTATGGCATCGACTGCTCCTGATTCCCTCGTTGTCCCTACCATCTGGATTTCCTAATCCGTTCCGCGTGCTGCTATCGTCTTTTCAGCCCCTGCGTTCTAACCGCTGTATCTTCATTTCAGTTAGGCAGATTCTATACAGACGATCTATTGTCGATGATCCATGTTCGAGACTTCAAACACACTTCCTGCGCTTTGTTTCCTGTCAGTTCTGTTCACGTAGCTAATTCTGCACAGCTGTAAGATTTCAAGTTGGGCTTTTTCCGTCTCTGACTAAAGGCTTTATGGGACATATGGAGTGATTTAGACACAATATGGATTTATTCTGGAAAGGGGAAACTCGTTTGTCTTACGTATCCATTGAAAAATGAGTGTAAAAACAACCACACTCGTGCATAAGATAATTGATAAGAATATTAGTTTTAGAAAGGTTTAGATTGTTTATTTTGAAGTCGTCGATTAGCTCACTGAGCAATATTTGAACTTGACCAAAGATGATCCACTATTTATTTCCATACACACTGCCACTAATGCCATTCACTGTTCTTCTGTTACACAGCTCACAATGTCCACTCTGGTAATGCACAGTCACTGTGATTTACCTCACGTCTGCCGGTGTATCAGAAATATTTACAATTCACATTCACTCATATTTAGAAATATTCACACTAAACACTATACTACACTCCCACCCTCATACTGCATCTGATTCTTCTTTACCACTTATTTGCCGTTTTTAAAACTCTACATTATATATATACTCCATTTACTCTATATTTGCTTTAAGTAATACATGAATTTGCCTCTGCGATTAATGAATCAATCTATCCATCCTTTTACCCCTCCATCCATCCTTTCATACATCCCTCCATTTTTAGATGGCACACTATTTCAGTGCAATAAAATGATTACGCACAACCTAATACCAAAAAAATATATAATCATACACACTATATAGACAAAAGTATCGAGACACCTGTCTTTTCATGCCATATGTGGATTTTCCCCAAAATGTTAACTCAGAGTTGAAGGCACAAAATTGTATAGGATGCGGTAGCATGAAATTTTCCCTTCACTTAAAATAGGAGACCAGTTCCAGCATGGCAAAGATCCTGTGCACAAAGCCAGCACTATAAGAAAAAAAAGGAGTTTTTACTTATCACAGTGAAATTCTTTCTTCGCATACCACAGCAATGTTAGGAAGCTGGGGTCATAACGCAAGGTCAGCCATGATACAACTCCCCTAAGGGGTTAAGAGTGGCATCTTGTCGATACTGGTGCTTAAACCCCTGACCTTCTGATCAGTAGCTCCGAGCCTTAACCACTAAGCTACCACTTCCAATTAGATATAGTTTACATGGGTTGAAGTGGAAGATCTTGAGTGTCCTGATATAGCGCTCTGACTTCAACCCTATTGAACACCTTTGGGATGAATTGAAATGCTGACTGCACCCCAGACCTCCTCACCTCACCTCACCTCCATCAGTACCTGACATTACTAATTACTAAACGGTACTGATCTCCGAATGGTTGAATGAGAACAAATCACCACAAGCTCACTCCAAAATCTAGTGGAACATCTCAGAAAGGTGGAGGTTATTATAAAAGAAAATGGGAATGGGATGTCCAAAAAACACACAGCAATCTTATGGTCAGGTGTCCACAAACATTTGTCCATACAGTGGATTATATATATTTAAATATATATAACTGCAGGAGCTTAAACATCAGCCACAAGATCTGTAATGGCAACAAAGACCAAGAGATTTTGCAGCTATAAATAGAGACTTAACAGGGTCTTAGGTCTTTCTGATCCTAGTATTCTGAAACTCTGTCGTAATAAAGAGGCCCACCATCATGTTTGTACGAGATTGTTAAAGTGTACATGCTAGTGAAGGGCAGTTAGCACAGCCTTATTTGGATGCATTTCATTAAACTTTAGCAGCGTGTAGGTGAAATGCTCCTTTGTCAAAAAAAACAAAACAATATGACGATTTAAAATGGCTTAACTTCTAAATCCACACTAAAGCCATATATGGACGAGTTTAAAAACAAACATAATCCATGTAATCAATCACTTCGGTATTAAAGAGCTCGTCAGAAGCCAAAAGTGTGCTCTCGGGTCTCATGAGCCTGAATGAGCAATCCTCTCATTATATATACAAACACAGACCGTTTTAAACTGACTTGCATTTTCTGTGTTTTTGTGTTATTTTCAATCACGCTGAACAAAGAACCGACGAAAACCAGACTACAGGGATAAATATGGCAATATCCATTTTCCCTAACAGTCGAAAAAATGAAACCATAAAATACATGTTTAAAGGTCAGTAGAAAGAAAGAAGACGTCGATTCAGCAAGCGATTGTGGGTGCTGAATGCAGGGGAAGGATGCAGGCAGTCAGGAACAAAGTGGTGTGTGTGTGTGTGTGTGTGTGTGTGTGTGTGTGAGTTTGACCCTGCAGCAGTGTAATGGCTGCACTGCAGATACAGAGCTGTTTCATATTCAACACACAACACTGTGCATGTTGGACTCTTCAGCAACACACCACAAACACAACTCAGAAAAGAAACTAATGCATTCTTACACAAAACCTAAGACTGAAAGCTAATTACAAGAATTTACAAGAATTTACCTTAGGCTCATGTTAAACAAAAACACAATAGCAGTGATAGCCAACAAAAAAAGAAGACTGACATAATTCAGGAACACAGACCAAAGCAATAAACAACACTGACCCAACACAACAACACTGACCCAAACACAACAACACTGACCCAAACACAACAACACTATTGCAAACTCAATACTGACCCCAAACCCACCAACACCGTTCCAAACCAATCAACACTAGCCCAAAATGGACATCACTGACCCAAACCCACCAACACTAACCAAACCAACACCACTGACCCAAACCTACAAACACTATCTAAACCTATTAACACTGACCCAAACCTCCTAACACTACCCAAACCCATCAACACTGACCCAAACCTACAAACACTACCCAAACCCATCAACACTGACCCAAACCTACTAACACTACCCAAACCCATCAACACTGACCCAAACCTACTAACACTACCCAAACCCATCAACACTGACCCAAACCTACTAACACTACCCAAACCCATCAACACTGACCCAAACCTACTAACACTACCCAAACCCATCAACACTGACCCAAACCTACTAACACTACCCAAACCCATCAACACTGACCCAAACCTACAAACGCTAACCAAACCCACCAACATTGACAAACCAAACAATACTTACCCAAAATACCAATGCTGACAAAACCTAAACCAACAATACTGGTCCAAGCCAAAATAATAAAAAAAACCCACTCCAAACCACTATTTAATCTACAAACCTTGACCTACACCACCAGCCTACACCAGTCTGCCATCAGTGAGCCAAACCACAGTGACACAAACCATCAAAACCAAATGCAGCCAAGCCACCGTAAACCCAAAACCATAACACAAACCAGCACCAACACTGACTAAAATATCACTGCTGACCAATCATAATCACCCCTACAAATAGGGGGAAAAAACGAACCAAATTTTCAACATTTCTCCACAGATATTATTAAACTGTCCAGAGATTTAAGGACAAAGGACAAAATATCAGTATCAACAATAACTCCCAATAAGCCTTTCCAGCTTGCTGACATGCTACTAATCATTTACTTTTGTGTTAATGATTAACAAACTATAAAAATACCAATAAATCAATTGTAGGTCATCGAAAAGCTACACTTTGGGATGTCTACATATCGGACACATGTCTCACATGCATCTCTTGCTGGCTCAGCAGATGCATCTTTGAGGACACTGGGGATCAGCATACAAAACCACCAGTGCAAGCAACTCAAAAAGTTAGACAACAATTGGGTCGAGTGCTAGCCGTGCGTGTGTGTACAGTATGTGTGTGAGTGTGAGTGTGTGTGTGAGTGTGAGTGTGTGTGTGCAAGGCCAGTGGAGAGAATGAGTCACGCAAGATAACTAAAGAGCAGTAGCTGGAGGGCAAAAAGGTGCCACTTTGACTTCCGTTTCAAACAAGCATGACAAAAAAAAGTTGTTGCTAAGAGCTTCTCTTATCCGTGAACACTGCATGCATGAGCGATCACATCTTCATATCACTGCATGGGTTACGATATTCGATAGCGGCATGCTGGATCATTTGTACAGCCCTCAGACACAGGGAAGGCACTTTCGCTGTCCTTTCACTGCACACATCTCGAAAGCAGGCACAATTATAAGAATATAAACTGGATTCAGAAAGATAAGAATCAGCGATCTGATCTGATTTTCCCCCATGTTAAATCCAAAAGCAACTCTAAGTACAAGACCTACAAGACGTACAAGAAAGGAAAGGAAATCTGACAAATTATTGATTATATTTGCCTTAAACCAGGTGCACACTGCGATTTTGGCCACGTTTTAGTTGCCGGAGACAAATCTTTAAAATCCCAAAAGATTCCTATAATCCTCAAAAAAAAAAATCTGTAGTTTTTGATCACTGGTTTTTCTTTTCCTTAATGCCATGCCAGCTTCTATGCCTCTGCTCATGGTGAAAGCCAGATATAAAAAAAAATTAATAATATGTTTGATTAATTTTTCTAAAAACCTTAAGACTACATTTCGATTAACTTGATCAAAAGCCTTTTCAAAGGTATCAAAAGAATAACAAGTTTCTCAAAGGGGTAGACAGTCAGGGCTGTTTCTGGGCAAGATTCCTAATGTAACCCCCTCATGGCTCCGCCCTCCCACCACAATGCTCCACCCCAACAACGTACAAATCATTCGCAACCTTCCAGAAAAATGCTTAAACACACTTAATAATCATTAAAAATTGCCTGAAATATGTAAGCATATGCTGTATATGCAGAAAAACAGGTCTATGTATAAATAATATGAATAAATAATATGTATAATAATAATTAATGATAATGAATTCTGACAGGATGAACATTTTGGGGAATTTCCTCCCTATAATAAAAATGTATGTGCTTGTTTTTTAGTGCCAAATCTGGCGTGTGTGTAAATAACTTAAATCTCAGCCATTATTAAAATGAAAAATATGTTTTTTCCCCAACATCAAGATTTATTTCATGTAATTTGTTGTTTAAGCACTGATCCCATTCCAGGTTTGACATGTTCACTGACAGCTGATTAATAGCCGTTGCGCAAAATTTTTTCTTCCAGTAAAATTCTGACAGTGTCAGAGGATTTCATTTATTCCTGCAAAGGGACATCTCCTACGAAGACCGTCAAACCAAGAACCAATAGGAGCGCCGAACCTGCATGATTAGCTCGACAACTTCAAACCACCTCAGAGAAAATGTGGAAACCAGTCAGGTAGACAGTACAGGTTCCCTGGTGGTCTAGTGGTTAGGATGCGGCGCTCTCAACGCTGCGGCCCGGGTTCGATCCCCGGTCAGGGAACCAACCCCAGCCATTAGGGTTGCACAAGCCTTAGTGCCGGCCTCAAGCCCGGATAAATAGGGAGGGTTGCGTTAGGAAGGGCATCCAGCGTAAAAACGTGCCAAATCAAACATGCGGATGATCCACTGTGGCGACCCCTAATGGTAAAAGCCGAAAGAAAGTTTAGTCAGGTAGACAGTACAAAAAAAGAGAAACTTAGAGTAATGGAGGGAAAAGGAGTGTTTGTATGATGTTTTAATCACTAAGGAATGTCGTGAACAGAATTAACGCTACAGATTATATTTGCTTGCTGCAAGCTACCGTTAGCGACAGAACGCGAGTCAAGGACTAATAACGTAAAACTGCATATGAATCATTTTCTTGTGCGTGTCAGTTTTTGACTGCTCCAGTCGGACATTATGGCAAGCGAGATCCTACAGCGTGACTTAGGGATCATGTCTGTACAATCGCAAAGGACTATTAAAAATCGCCCGGCATTAGTCATGTGAAATTCAACATTTGGAAACGAAGCCCGTATCAGCCCGAGATTTCTGTTCTGGGATAATCAGAGAGAGTCGGAACATTCTCTGTCAGTTTGTTTTTCCCCTTGCACAGCCAGCTGCATGCATCGTGGCAAAAAAAAAAGCCATGTAAGAGCACTGTGAGCTACAAGCTACTGCATTTCTAAGTTTAATGAGTCAATAAATACTCAATGTCCACACACACACACACACACACACACATATACACACACACACACACACACACACACACACACACACAGGGCTCATGCATCATTAATCCAAAGTTTACACTGGTGGTCATCATTCTTCTGCAAAAAAACAAAGACAATCTATTACACTGGCTAGGGATATACACACACCCATACACACACTTCCACACCACTGCTGGTTGCAGCAGCAATTGAACACAAGCTTTTCGAAAACATGCTAATTAACATATTTATTCTAATAAGAGCCGACATGAAGAGGATAATCAGCCGAGAGCTAGGAGGAGCAGGAAAATGTCAGAAGGAGGATCCGGACACTCAGGGCACTTTGATCCCATGGCTGAGGGCACATATGGACAAGAGTGAGCAGCTCGAGTGTTAAAGATTAACAGAGCAGGAGACCTACAGCGCTGAAGGACGAAGGATCAGCTGACACGCTACAAGACATAAACATGAAGTAGGAGATGTCCAACCGTGCAGAAGATCAGACAAAACCTCTTAACTGCGCCAAACAGTGAACGTGGAGGGACTTGGAGCTACTTCTCACCAATGAAGAAGATAACCTGGTCTAGATACACAAGCCGGTTTCATGTCCCAGGTCCATGCTATTGATCATTTGTACGCACAAGTTAAAAATCAAAGAAAATTATGAATCATTATGTGAGAAATTTTAAGTGTGTGTGTAAAATATATATATATATATATATATATATATATATATATATATATATATATATATATATATACAGGAGTGCAGAATTATTAGGCAAGTTGTATTTTGAGGATTAATTTTATTTGAGGATTTAATTTGAACAACAACCATGTTCTCAATGAACACAAAAACTCATTAATATCAAAGCTGAATATTTTTGGAAGTAGTTTTAGTTTTAGCTATTTTAGGGGATATCTGTGTGTGCAGGTGACTATTACTGTGCATAATTATTAGGCAACAACAAAAACAAATTCATACCCATTTCAATTATTTATTTTTACCAGTGAAACCAATATAACATCTCAACATTCACAAATATACATTTCTGACATTCAAAACCAAACAAAACAAATCAGTGACCAATATAGCCACCTTTCTTTGCAAGGACACTCAAAAGCCTGCCATCCATGGATTCTGTCAGTGTTTTGATCTGTTCACCATCAACATTGCGTGCAGCAGCAACCACAGCCTCCCAGACACTGTTCAGAGAGGTGTACTGTTTTCCTCCTTGTAAATCGCACATTTGATGATGGACCACAGGTTCTCAATGGGGTTCAGATCAGGTGAACAAGGAGGCCATATCATTAGATTTTCTTCTTTTATACCCTTTCTTGCCAGCCACGCTGTGGAGTACTTGGGCGTGTGTGATGGAGCATTGTCCTGCATGAAAATCATGTTTTTCTTGAAGGATGCAGACTTCTTCCTGTACCACTGCTTGAAGAAGGTGTCTTCCAGAAACTGGCAGTAGGACTGGGAGTTCAGCTTGACTCCATCCTCAACCCGAAAAGGCCCCACAAGCTCATCTTTGATGATACCAGCCCAAACCAGTACTCCACCTCCACCTTGCTGGCGTCTGAGTCGGACTGGAGCTCTCTGCCCTTTACCAATCCAGCCACGGGCCCATCCATCTGGCCCATCAAGACTCACTCTCATTTCATCAGTCCATAAAACCTTAGAAAATCAGTCTTGAGATATTTCTTGGCCCAGTCTTGACGTTTCAGCTTGTGTGTCTTGTTCAGTGGTGGTCGACTTTCTGCCTTTCTTACCTTGGCCATGTCTCTGAGTATTGCACACCTTGTGCTTTTGGGCACTCAGTGATGTTGCAGCTCTGAAATATGGCCAAACTGGTGGCAAGTGGCATCTTGGCAGCTGCACGCTTGACTTTTCTCAGTTCACGGGCAGTTATTTTGCGCCTTGGTTTTCCACACGCTTCTTGCGACCCTGTCGACTATTTTGAATGAAACGCTTGATTGTTCGATGATCACGCTTCAGAAGCTTGGCTATTTTAAGACTGCTGCATCCCTCTGCAATATATCTCACTATTTTTGACTTTTCTGAGCCTGTCAAGTCCTTCTTTTGACCCATTTTGCCAAAGGAAAGGAAGTTGCCTAATAATTATGCACACCTGATATAGGGTGTTGATGTCATTAGACCACACCCCTTCTCATTACAGAGATGCACATCACCTAATATGCTTAATTGGTAGTAGGCTTTCCAGCCTATACAGCTTGGAGTAAGACAACATGCATAACGAGGATGATGTGGTCAAAATACTCATTTGCCTAATAATTCTGCACTCCCTGTATATATAAAATAAATAAATTGTGTGTGTGTGTGTGTGTGTGTGTGTGTGTGTGTGTGTGTGTGTGTGTGTGTGCGTGTAAAATAACAATCCACCAGATTTGGAGATAATGATCCGATCGCCATCGGTTTCGACAAATGAAGAAACACTGATTTACTACCAGACAATTAAAAACAAGACCAAATGATCATGACGCTCATGACGTCGGGAGATGCCTTTCTCAAACAGCAGTCAGTCCTACTGAGTAAACGCACATCCGTGTGGTTTATGACTAAAACGAAGCAGCTTGTGTCGAACAGCTGTTTGGCGTTGCTGTTTTTGGTATCGGGTGCGACCCTGACCACTATCTCCGTCCACCATCTCAACCCGTCTGGACACAGGGTTCAACCCGGGGCTAAAATCTCCCTGGCGCGATACTAAGACGGCTCTGTTTGTCGCCTTGGCGACCGGGGTTACAAATAAAACAAAAATGCGCTATAAATCTTTGGATTTCCTCTTCCTTTCTCAGATCCGTGCCAGATTCCGGGAACTGCAGTGACCAGAGTGCGGGTTCCTCCCGCTGATATATGAAGTGCTGCTCTGGTCATGCATCAGATTTAAGCTAAAGATGGATTATAGTGTGTGCGGACACCAAAAAGAGATACCAGGATGCAGTGGCTTGTATAACGTGAGCTTGAACATTACGGCTTGATTAGTCTTCGTCATTAAATGAACCAATAAGACGATAATATAGAGCTCAGTCTGTAGTGAGCACCTTTTACCACATGGAGACTTTCAACAGGTTGCGTTTGTAGCTCCAACATAGTTTAGACGCGAAGCAAAGACGCCTCACTAGCAGTGTCCACCAAAGTTCAAACAATGGCCTCAAGTGAGGGCAGACAGGCATGCTAAACATTAGCATGGGTGGCGAACACTGGCGTGTTGCTCGGAGCAAACTATGACCGACAAATACCTCCGCCATGAATCAGCGTCAAGTTTCCATACCACGAGATGTGGAAAAACACACCGGCATACTTTTTTTCCCCCTTCTACTTCTCCTCCCTCTAAAACGGACAGACACCTGGCAAAGATGCCGTTTCTCAGGCCCACGCTAGCATGCTAGTCAGCGCGGCCGATTCGGTGACCATGATAAATGGGGGTCTCTGGGAAGGAAAGAAAACCAGGGAAGCCATTAAAAAGAACGAAGGCCGACGTGTGTGCACGTGCAGGACGAGGGAGGAATGGAAACAGCAGATGTGGAATGTGAGGAGCCAAGTATAGAGCGGATCTGCAAACCTTGTGTGTTTGTGTGTGTGTGTGTGTGTGTGAGTGAGAACACATTGTGAACTGGCTGCTCTGATAAGTTCATCTGCAGTGCAGTACATAAGCGACACATGGTAAAATGCAGCGAGGTCAGAGAGTCCACACACACACACACACACACACACACACACACACACACACACACACACACACCATCCCTATGCATGAGGCCGCCATCTTTTTTTTTTTCCTGTAACCCCAGCCAGGGATGACATGTTTGGTCTATCATTTGGAGGCCCAAAAAAAAAATTCCAGCCCGCCTGCATACCACATCACGGACACGAGCGACAGAACGGAAAGACGGAGTGAAAGACAAAAACAATAAGATTTACACACAAATCTCCTCTTCAGGACCCACTTTCACATCGACAGCTTTCAAATAATACACACATTTATAACGGTAACCAGGGCGGAATACATTCTTTGCGCTAATATTTTTGCTATCCAGAGCAATGCTGCACATATACTCTCACATCCCAAATAATCACTGTTACCTTCCGTAAGAAGTCTATTATTATTATTATTTTGGGGGAAAAGTCTCCAGTGTCTAAAACCAAGCTTCTAACTTTGGCTGTATATCGATTATTTTAGTGAACGAGTATTTTACTGATTATTTCATCGAGTAATCGGATAAGAAGTACTTTATTTTTATTAAATACTAAATATACAAAAGAAAAATCTCATAAAATGAATGTCATTTGTTTTCTTTTTTTTTTTTTTTATTGACATTTTCATTGCTGAAATATCTGAAAACCCATTTAGTGCATTTTATTGCCATATTACATCGAAATGCAAATACAAGTAAATAAACAATAAAAAATATATATATATAAATAAATTTCAAATTCATTTTTGAGCAAATGACAGGAAGCGAATGTCGGTTTATAGCTGCTTTAACGTAAGTGAGACAACTCCTGCATCCTTAAATTACCCCGAAGTGCTATTTTCGGAATCGCTTTCGGAAGCGGAAGATGTCTAATTCGCTCAAATTGAAGATGACAAGCATTTTTTATTACATGGCTTGGAAATAAGAACTTTGAGGATGCATTTGGATTGTAATTAATATCGACAGTCGACTACAATTGCTCAGGACCACAGGTTGTATTTAATCGCCCTTCACTGCACACCTTAACCATGATGGAATTGTAATGAATGGACATCCGATGATGAGGATTGGTTCCCTGTTTGAGGCTGGTTCCTCTCAAGGTTTCTTCTTTTGCCATTTCAGGATTTTTCCTTCCCACAGTCACCACTGGCTCGAGACAAACGTACAATTATAAGGAACAAACATATACATTCTTTTATTATCTTTCTAAGGCTGTTTTAAAACAATGTGCATTGTTGAAATCACAAACAAAGAAATGCTTCCACAAATATCGCACACAGAAATGTACAAATTGACACAAAACAAAAAAATAAAGATAAAGTTATGATGATGAGATGAGAAGTCCGTAACTGAAAATAAAATCTGCGGGTTGCATTCCGTGCATAATGAGGCCAAAGCTCGCCGGCATCTCCTTTCCGAAACCGAACGCATCCGCGCCTCGCGTCCTTAAATAGCCCGAGCGGCCGGGACCGAGCAGTGCGGCGTGATGCCGATAATCACAGCTGGAGCAGCTATTTTTGCGAGATATGACGACCCTGAAACACTCCTCACTAAACTCCTTGACACCGAGTGTCAAGAGCTCTAAAATATTTTCCTAAAAGAAAAAAAATTGTGCTTGTGTTTAGATTGTGACCTGGAGCTCAAGTAGCTGGAATGTGTATGTGTGTCGCAGAGCCAAATAAAAATGCTCACTTTCAGGCTGAGGAGATGGGGAACAGTGTGTGTGTGTGTGTGTGTGTGTGTGTGTGTGTGTGTGTGTGTGTGTGTGTGTGTGTGTGTGTGTGTGTGTGTGAGAGTTAGTTATTCAGTCTGAATCACACGCCGAAGAGAATATGGCAGAGCAGAAGGCTTTCGGTCTTCGCTTCCCAAACATGGCTCATTTAAGAGGGGAATTCCCAACAGCTCATGCAAGGTGACTCCTTACAGCTGCACACACACACACGCGTTAGGTTCCTTACACTGCCAAAGATCACAACAGCAACTCAGCTGGATGCAATAAAACCCATGCACAAGGAGATTCGCAGGTGAGGTGGGATAACAGCATGTGCAGTACATAAGCGACACATGGTAAAATGCAGCGAGGTCAGAGAGTCCACACACACACACACACACACACACACACACACACACACACACACACACACACCATCCCTATGCATGAGGCCGCCATCTTTTTTTTTTTCCTGTAACCCCAGCCAGGGATGACATGTTTGGTCTATCATTTGGAGGCCCAAAAAAAAAATTCCAGCCCGCCTGCATACCACATCACGGACACGAGCGACAGAACGGAAAGACGGAGTGAAAGACAAAAACAATAAGATTTACACACAAATCTCCTCTTCAGGACCCACTTTCACATCGACAGCTTTCAAATAATACACACATTTATAACGGTAACCAGGGCGGAATACATTCTTTGCGCTAATATTTTTGCTATCCAGAGCAATGCTGCACATATACTCTCACATCCCAAATAATCACTGTTACCTTCCGTAAGAAGTCAATTATTATTATTATTTTGGGGGAAAAGTCTCCAGTGTCTAAAACCAAGCTTCTAACTTTGGCTGCATATCGATTATTTTAGTGAACGAGTATTTTACTGATTATTTCATCGAGTAATCGGATAAGAAGTACTTTATTTTTATTAAATACTAAATATACAAAAGAAAAATCTCATAAAATGAATGTCATTTGTTTTCTTTTTTTTTTTTTTAATTGACATTTTCATTGCTGAAATATCTGAAAACCCATTTAGTGCATTTGATTGCCATATTACATCGAAATGCAAATACAAGTAAATAAACAATAAAAAAAAAATATATATAAATAAATTTCAAATTCATTTTTGAGCAAATGACAGGAAGCGAATGTCGGTTTATAGCTGCTTTAACGTAAGTGAGACAACTCCTGCATCCTTAAATTACCCCGAAGTGCTATTTTCGGAATCGCTTTCGGAAGCGGAAGATGTCTAATTCGCTCAAATTGAAGATGACAAGCATTTTTTATTACATGGCTTGGAAATAAGAACTTTGAGGATGGATTTGGATTGTAATTAATATCGACAGTCGACTACAATTGCTCAGGACCACAGGTTGTATTTAATCGCCCTTCACTGCACACCTTAACCATGATGGAATTGTAATGAATGGACATCCGATGATGAGGATTGGTTCCCTGTTTGAGGCTGGTTCCTCTCAAGGTTTCTTCTTTTTTGCCATTTCAGGGATTTTTTCCTTCCCACAGTCACCACTGGCTCGAGACAAACGTACAATTATAAGGAACAAACATATACATTCTTTTATTATCTTTCTAAGGCTGTTTTAAAACAATGTGCATTGTTGAAATCACAAACAAAGAAATGCTTCCACAAATATCGCACACAGAAATGTACAAATTGACACAAAACAAAAAAATAAAGATAAAGTTATGATGATGAGATGAGAAGTCCGTAACTGAAAATAAAATCTGCGGGTTGCATTCCGTGCATAATGAGGCCAAAGCTCGCCGGCATCTCCTTTCCGAAACCGAACGCATCCGCGCCTCGCGTCCTTAAATAGCCCGAGCGGCCGGGACCGAGCAGTGCGGCGTGATGCCGATAATCACAGCTGGAGCAGCTATTTTTGCGAGATATGACGACCCTGAAACACTCCTCACCAAACTCCTTGACACCGAGTGTCAAGAGCTCTAAAAATATTTTCCCTAAAAAGAAAAAAAAATTGTGCTTGTGTTTAGATTGTGACCTGGAGCTCAAGTAGCTGGAATGTGTATGTGTGTCGCAGAGCCAAATAAAAATGCTCACTTTCAGGCTAAGGAGATGGGGAACAGTGTGTGTGTGTGTGTGTGTGTGTGTGTGTGTGTGTATGTGTGAGAGTGTGAGTTAGTTATTCAGTCTGAATCACACGCCGAAGAGAATATGGCAGAGCAGAAGGCTTTCGGTCTTCGCTTCCCCAAACATGGCTCATTTAAGAGGGGAATTCCCAACAGCTCATGCAAGGTGACTCCTTACAGCTGCACACACACACACGCGTTAGGTTCCTTACACTGCCAAAGATCACAACAGCAACTCAGCTGGATGCAATAAAACCCATGCACAAGGAGATTCGCAGGTGAGGTGGGATAACAGCATGTGCCGACATCAATGCAGTGGGCGGCAAAAGAGGCGGGGCAAAGGGGCGGATGGGGGATTGGGGGAATTATACAATTCTGTTTACCCCACAGGACCATTTAAACTGAATTTAGATTGGTCAGAATGTGTTTCTCTGATGTCAGCTCCCCAAGTTGTGCACCTGCAAATCACACGCTTTTTATTAAATTCATTCGATCGTTGCTATGGTAACTGCTCATCGGTATGGACTTGTGCAGTCGTTAAGCTGGCGAATACTTTTTTTTTTTGCGAGAAAAATGTGTTTCCCATTTACAGAGGGAAACTCCAGTGTCGAGAGTTCAAACTGTTAACTTTACATATTCTGACATTCTCAGAACTGAAAGGTTTACACTGTGGGCTTTCTCGAGAACATCACCTGCTCCTTTTGTTCTTTATTACCTTCAAGAGAGAGAAAACTCTAGAAACTGATGTATATATAGAAACAAAAGTATCGGGACACCATTTGTGGTTCTTCCCCAAACTGTTACCACAAAATTATATAAGATGTCTTTGGATGCGGCAGCATGAAATCTTCCCCTTACACAAACTAGGAGACATGCCCCTGTACACAAAGCCAGAGAATTCTCTAAGTTATGCTTTACATGGACTGGTGTGGACGATCTTGAAGATCTTAAAAAGGAACGATGATGGCACCTCAGGCCTCCTCACCTCAACTACATCAGTACCTGACTTTAATAAATTCCTTGTAGCTGATGAACACAAATCTCCACAAGCACACTCCAAAATCTGGAGGAACATCTTCCAAGAACACTGGAGGTTATTATAACAGCAAATAAGGACTAAATGTGGAACGGGATGTTCAGAAAGCACATACCGATCTTACGGTCAGGTGTCCACAAACTTTCGCCCATACAGTGTATTATAAGGCAGGAGTGAACAGGAACTACTATGTTCCATGATGTGGGTGGGCTAGCATAGGAAATCAACCTCAGGGTACTAACGGTAACTCTGCTTCATCACACCATCTTCTGGTTCACATCAATGTTTGATTTCTTGAAGATCAGACTGAGGGGGAAATTAATGAATTCTTTAATGTTAGACAGTTTTATAGAATGGATGGAATATTTGTAAGAAATTAAGAATGAAGCAGAAGTGCTTAGTGGCCTTACTACAGGTCTATTTATGACCATTCCTCAGAACAAACTATCACACACTTGTCTAATCTCCCAGAAGGCCTTTCAGAAACGTGAAACAGGAAGCGGCCACACAAATGCAGGAAACAATCGGGAAGGTCAAACTGCTCACGTCAGGAAGGCCATGAACATGGCGCCACTGTTTCCTCCAACACACACATCCATCACACACACATTCCAAATGCCCAACTGTGACACACACAAACAGATAAACGCACACACACACACAAACTGATAGACATGCATATACATTATATTGTGTGTGTATTATATTATCTACACACATACATATAAATATAACATAAAACGCACATACATTAAACGACATGGTTAAAACAATCAGATTTTATGCAATTTTAGTTGAATTTCTATGCTGCACTTTCATCAATCCCATGCACACAGCACACTTATATACATTATATACATTATATATATGTATACACACAATATACATGTACACACACAGATAACCTGATTTACATTTATACTAAGACACACACACACACTTATATACATACATACATACATACATACATACATACATACATACATGCGCACACACACACACACACACACACACACACACACGCACATATATAGTTCTTATTGCCTAGCAGCCAAACTGTGTGTCCTGTGTTATTAATACATGTAATGCTTGGGAAATAAAGCCCAACACCCATCTGGGACTACTCAACTGGCTAAAGACAAATTCCCATCATGCCCTGCAACGCTAATAAATCACTGCTTATGCTGACATAATAACGACATAATGACCCGTCCTGCGAACTATCGCTTATAATACGTTAAGAGCAAAGCAGGATTGAGTAGACTTTATACTACAGCGATTATCCATGAAACCATTAGTCACTTACATTCTAGCAGCTGTAAACGTGTGTTCTCTCTCTCCATTCCCTCTCTCCCTTTATCACTAGATAAGATACATGTTCATCTCCTGTAAATACAACCGCTCCTGACAATAAGCCTTCATCTGTAACATCTGATAAATCGATCTTGATGTCACCGTTTGCGCATGATGAATTGTAAAAACCTTGATTCGAAATGATCAATGAAGAGCCCAAAACTGTCACCATGGTTACACCATATGAAAACAAGCCCCATTTATTTACTTTATTGGATACAAAAGGATTTAATTTTCCAAGAAAATTTAAAGAATACATTGGGAGTGGATGCATGTGCTCCTGAGTAGGGTTGCAAATTTCTGGGAATTTTCAAGACTGGAAACTTTCCATGGGAATAAACTGGGAATTTACAAAATTGCATGTTAACCTGTAACAGGAAACTTAAATTAAGTTTAAAAAAAAAAATACAATCTTGCAGGATCATTTATTGGTTAAATTGAATGCAATTTCAGTTTTAATTTCTACCTTGCACTTTCATCAGTCACATGCACACAGCACACTTACTGCTAATGAAGCCACGCCCCCTACATGCACTGTGCATTTCTCCAAAACATACACAATTTTTTGACTCCTGCACACAAAATAATGTAAAAAATGTCCATCTTGGCAAGTATTCACTGACATTACATAAATAGTTCATAAATGTATGTTTAAAACGTCCTTGTGATGTGTCGGCTACTGTGCAACAAACTATACTAACAATTAAATCAAAAGTTGCATTTTTTTAATTTGTATTAGTTTACATGCATGTCAGCTTATGACCAAACAAAATGTTTATATTTATGTTTGTGTATGAAGTTAATATACATTTCCCAAAATTTTTCGAATTACCATAAATTCCCATTTTTCTCTTTGCAACCTCACTCCTGGGTGTTTGTGTGTGTGTGTGTGTGTGTGTGTGTGTGTGTGTGTGTGTGTTTAATAAAGGATAATATGAAATCTGACTGATCGGCCCCAGAATGGTGAGCTGGTTTTGAGATTGCAAAAGTCTGTTTTTATATCTTAGTGGTTTCATTCTTAAAAAAACATTAAAAAGAATGCAAAAAAACCGAATAAATGGCCCAAGATTAGCCACTCAAGCAGGACAAAAGTAATGGCACCTTATAAAAGGAGGAAGCATTTGTGTACATGTCTAAGCAGACGTTGCGATGGCTGAAGCATTTTGCACGTGGCGTTCTTTCGCATTTTAGTCATCGTTTTGTCGTTTTTCAGCTCTCTTTCTGTAGTTTTATGGGGTTTTACGAGCACAGCTAAATGCCGACCTGCAGTGCCGTGAGGACTTGTGTACATAAAGAACTGATACAGCAGATCAATGAACTCGTGTAGCCCTTTTAAGTGTACTTTTTCCGGTTACAGTTTTGGTTGTTGCTATTCAAACACAGCTGTATTATTAGTAGTAGTATTATTAGTGGTCATAGGAATAGTAGGAATCCAAAAACCCCATCTTAAAGCAGCTTCGACAGAAGCCCATTTCAGGCTGTGTCCAGATCCCATCCTGTGCACTACGTCCTCCTGCTCTAAGCTGGATGGTATTATTTTGAGGTCAGCAGTATGAGCTCTGATATATGACTGGGTTTGGCTTCAGCCTGAGCTCTTAATAAGGACAGAGCACTTGCTGTGGCTAAAAGAGGACGAAACGATCCCACATGGTGCGCCCCAACATGTTTAAATCGAATCCATTGCTTTAGTGTAAAAACGGCTACGGGTAGACTGACAGGGGGAAAAAACTCAAATTAATCATCAGTGATGACTATTAAGAGTTAGTGATGCACATGTAAATGCTTTTATGTATCTGCTTATATTACTGGATCAACAGTCACATTAAACAAGTTTATTGGGAAAGTTGAATGGTTTTGCTCATTCCAAACTAGTGATCGAACAATTGACTGGCTCCAGACAATTAGTAGGCTCAATATTAGGAGCGGGACTAGTGTCTCCAATCCTGCCTTGCACCTTGCAGTAGGGTCGGGTGGTATGAGGGTATATATTGTTACCGCAAAATAAATTGTCAACCTTTACAGATTTTTGAAAATTAACTGTATTACATGCAAATAAGTGGGCGTTGCTAACTCACTTGAGCCGCAAGAGCTTCAAGAAAGTGATAGGAAAAAGTATGAGTTTATTTATTATATAAAGCCGCTTTCTTGATTTCCCAGAATAACTACCTATTTAAATAACTATATAGTCTTATAAATATATATTTCTTCTTTTGACTTCTCCCATTAGGGGTCGCCACAGCGGATCATCCGTCTTCATACCGCCTCTGTCCTCTACATCTGCCTCTTTCAACCCAACAACCTGCATGTCTTCCCTCACCACATCCATAAACCTCCTCCTTGGTCTTCCTCTTTTCCTCCTTCCTGGTGGCTCCATCCTCAGCATTCTCCTACTGATATACACCATGTCCCTCCTCTGCACATGTCCAAACATCTCACTCTCGCCTCCCTCACCTTGTCCCCAAAACGTCCTACATGCGCATAAACTCATTTCTAATCCTGTCCATCGTCGTCACTCCCAACAAAAACCTCAACATCTTCAGCTCTGCTACCTCCAGCTCCACCTCCTGTCTTTTACTCAAGGCTACTGTCTCTAAACCATACAACATCTCAGGTCTCACCATCACAGTCGTAACATGGTGGCTCTCCATGAGGGAGTGATGAGGTGGCTTTTAAAGTAGGGAGCACCAAACAGAAAGGCAGCAGCAAGCAGCCAGCAGAAGCCAATCAGATGACGTTTCCTACACATGAAAGACAACTTGAACACACTGTCCACCACGGTGGAGATCGCAAAAGGCACTTCGAAAAGAAGTCGCTCACTTCGGTCATCTTTCAACGTCGCATGGCTGAGATGTGCAGCACTTTATATACAACTTTTTGCACGACTGCGTGAGAAGAGAGAATATTGCAAACCTGTTAAGTGTGTGTGTGTGTGTGAGAGAATGAAACGCGTGTTGGTGTTATGTAAATAAGCCTTTTAAATGCACAGTCATTGATAACGAGGCCTCCGGATCCCTCGAGGCTTCCTGTTACGCTAATGAATGGAGTCTGGTGTAGCAAAACACACACACATACGCACACACACGCACGACTAATCCAATGCGATTTACACTGTGATCCAAATACAACTCAGAAGCAGGTTAGCTCCATGATGCACCGTACATGTCTCTCTTTCCTTTCTCTCTCGTTTACACACACACACACACACACACACACACACACACACACACACACACACACACACAACACCATGTCTTGCAGAAATCAGACAGCTAACACACCCAAACTTCATCCAGGTGCACACCTATAGCGATGGTTTACATATATACAAACGCAAACCCACCACACACACACACACACACACAAATCCTCATACAAGTACACAGAGGTGAAGACCCCAGGGGTGTGTTGTCAATTGCACAGTATAATACACAATAAACACACATATTATAACAGTGAACACACACACAGCAAAGCAACAATTCATATTCAACCTACAACCAATAAATTATTTGTGTGTGTGTGTGTGTGTGTGTGTGTGTGTGTGTGTGTGTGTGTGTGTGTGTGTGTGTGTGTGCACGCCGATGTTCCTTCACTTCCCCACTCCTACCTGCAGGTGCATCCCACAAACAATGGTAGTAAAACTAACCATGCGTTCATCTTATTCTGTTCTATACGTCCACACAGTGTGTGTAGAGACATAAGGAAGAGTAATAAAACACGGAACTTACACTACATGGACAAAAGTTTGTGGACAACTGACTATAAGATTAGTTTGTGCCTTGTATGTTCCACATTTACTCCTCATTCGTTGTTGTAACCTCCAGGAAGATGTTCCACTGGATTATGAAGTGTGGAGATTTGTGCTCATTCAGCCACAAGGCAGTTAGTAAAGTCAGGTAACTGATGTAGGTGAGGTGAGGAATCCTGGGGTGCAGTCAGCATTCCAATTCATCCAAAAGGTGTTCAATAGGGTTGAAGGTCAGGGCTCTATATCAGGAAATCTTCCACTCCAACCCATGTAAAGCATATCTTCATGAAGCTGGCTTTGTGCATAGAAGCAGTGTCATGCTAGAACATTGGGAACTTGGGGTCTCTTAGTTCAAGTAAAGGTAAACTTTTATTCTACAGCATCCAGAGACGTCCTACACAATTGTGTGCCTCCAGCTTTGTGTCAACAGTTTGGCTAAGAATGGTGTCGGGTGTCCCAATACTTTTGCTCATATACATATACTTCAATAAAAAATTAAGATGTAGAAAAAGGAAAGGTACCGGACACACAGCTCATAAATAAATACAAATTTGACAATGTATATAAACAATATCATAATATAAAAACAGACTTATGATATATAAATACTATATAACTGTAAGTGTTAAATATTACTGTCTATGACCATCAAACTATCTCTGTTCAATTTTTCTTGCTGTTATATGAATACATTTAACAAAAAACTAATTGACAAATAAATACACAAATTCAGCCAGTATGCATGGAAGCAAGTAAACAAAAAAACAAACAAGTAAATAATAAGTGACACATTACATCAACAACAATGTAACGGTGAGTTGTTTTCCTCAGATGACCATCTCTCGTGTCTCTGTGTTTTATCTCTAAGCAGCTGATTAAAAGACGTCAACACTGAAATGGACTTTCATTTCTCTCCCATTAGGACGAGGGAACAGAACATCACGCTGAGTGTGTGTGTGTGTGTGTGTGTGTGTGTGTGTGTGTGTGTGTGTGTGTGTGTACAAGGAACAAGCATCACCGCTCTTCCTCCGAGTGATGAATAAAAAGCTCTTCGTCTCGGCTGGACTCGCAGACGTGGTATATTTGCATAATGGACAAAAGAAACGACACCCCTACTCCAGAGGTGGAAAAGTACTGACAGATTATGCTCATGTGGAAGGTTAGAGAGGGACGTGTCCCAATCCTACAGTAATATTTAAATTATTCAGATAAATTATGCACATATATATTATATATAAGCTTAGAAATTCACCATTTAATCTGTAAAAATGCTTTTGTTCACATCATCACACTACTAAACACTGGTCATGTGACAAACACTACACAGGTCATATAAACCAACACTATACTACACTGGTGATGTGACTTGCACTACCTTACACAGGTCATATGTCCAGTAATCAACAAAACACTACACCATACCGGTCATATAACCAACACTACACCGGTCACATGATCAACAAAACACTACACCATACAGGTCATATAACCCAGGGGTTATATGAAGTCGAAACTGGTCTCACCTCGAAATTAGCACAACAAAAATTACATCTGTCTTCTGTGAACACACCGTTGCCGTAGAAACGACAACTTTCTAAATCGGACGCACTCCAGTCAGGGCTGCTGTTTTAGGAAATGAATCAACACCTTCTGACCAATCAGAAGCGATGTGATGTGCCGAGAACAGGAAGCAGATCTTTAACGTTTAAGCTTTTGCGTACACTGTAATAGACACGACGCAGGAAGTAGGTGGTGTGGAGCAAAAAAAATGAAAGAGTGCTGGGAGACAGAAGAGGGCTCCCTCTGGAGGAAGTGTAGATCAAGTGCCCTAGCTCAAGGACAGCGTGGCATTACAGCAGCTGGTATTAAACTCATGACGTCTTGAGTTGTAGCCAAGTTCCCTGAACACTGAGCTAACGGCACTTAGAATGGCCGAGGCAATAACATGCCATACATGACATAACATGTCATGCCTGAGAGATTAACATTTCACACACACACACACGCAGTGGCCTTGATTAACTTACACTGCCCTAAAATAATTGGAAAAACACACACCCACAGAGTTGAACGTAGCAAAAGATGCTAACACGCATAGCAAGTGCGATCGAGGTTCTTATCTGCCCTCGTCAGGGCACTTTCCCTGGAAGTGGGGAGTGGAGGAGAAAACCCCCCACCCTGACGAGTAAGTGAGTACGAGTGTGATGTGTGTGTGTGTGTGTGTGTGTGTGTGTGTGTGTGTGTGTTAGAGTTACTGGGAACTGGGTTAGGAATGCTTTCAGTTTTTTCCCCTCCCACTTCACCTCTTCAGCTAACGGCCGCTACAAAGTAAAAACTAGAGCTCGAACAAAACAACAAACAAAAAAAAAAAAACAGAAAGAAAAAAAAAAGATGCCGAAATAAGCAAAAAAAAAAAAAAAGAGAAAAAAGAATTAGTGATGGACAATTAAAAAAGGAATAGGAGGAAAAAAAAACGCAGAAAGGAAGAAAAGTTTCTGGAGAAGACACATGAAGAGAAACGAGAAACGTTTAAAACTAAATAAATGACCCAAATGTCTTTTCCATGACACTCGCAATTAAACTCAGGTGCATCCTGTTTCCACTGATCATCCTTGAGATGTTTCTGCATCTTGACTGGAGTCCACCTGTGGTATATTCAGCTGATTGGACATGGTTTGGGAAGACACACACCGGTCTATAGAAGTTCCCACAGTTAACATGTCAGAGCACAAACCAAGCCATGAAGTCAAAAGAATTGTCTGTAGACCTCCGAGACCAGACTGTATTGAGGCACAGATCTGGGGAAGTGGACAGAAAAATATCTGCAGCATTTAAGGTCCTATCGAGCACAGTGCCCTCAGTCATCCTTACATGGAAGAAGTTTGGAACCACCAGGACTCTTCCTAGAGAGGAGCCACCTGACCAAACTGCACGATCAGGGAAGAAGGGATTTAGTCAGGGAGGTGACCAAGAACCCGATGGTCACTCTGAAAAAGCTCCAGCGTTTCTCTGTAGAGAGAGGAGAACCTTCCAGAAGAACAACCATCTCTGCAGCACTCGGCATTGAGCAAGGGTTGTGAATGTGATTCATGTGATTTTCTTTTTTCGTTTTTATTTTTAATACATTTGCAAAGACTTCAAACAAACTTTTTTATGTTGTCAAAGAAGGAAAGAGAAAAGGATGAGAGTGAAGGAGGAGGAGAGGAGAGCATAATGGAGAAGAAGAAGAGAGTGAGGGATGAAGAGATGAAGAGAAAGTGAAGGAGGAAGGGGCAGACGAGAGCAGGAGGAGAGAAGGATGCAGTATGATGGCTGTTTGAGGCTGGTTAGAACTTGAGACAAGAGCAATTAGTTAGAGAGGTGAAAGAGAGAGTGAAAGAAGGGAGGAAGAGAAGAGAGTGAGGGAGGAAGCAGAGGATGAGAGACAGGAGAAGGAGCAGAGGAGAGCCGGTGAGAACTGAGCAGAGCAGAGAGTGAGAGAAGTGAAAGAGAGCGTGGGGAGAAGGAGAATAAGAAAGTGAGGGAGGAAGAGGAGGAGAAGCAGGAGGGGAAAAGAGGAGTAAGTGAATGCGTGGAAAACAGGAGAGAAAATGAGAAGAGAGGAAGAGGATGAAAAGAAAAAGCTAGAGGGAGGGGCAGGAGGAAGAGAAGGACCGAAAGAGAGGGAGGAGAGGCTGGTGAGAACTTGGGACAGAGCAGAGAGTAAGTGAGGAAGAAGAGGAGGAGAAGCATGAGGAGAAGGAAAGAATGTAAGAGACTGAAAGAGGAAGAGGAGAGAGAGAAGGAGAGAGGAGGGAGGAAGGAAGAAGAGAAGAAACAGGAGAAGAGAAGAGCAGGATGGTCGCTGTAGGAGGCCGTTTAGAGCGGAGAGGTGAAAGAGAAAGTGAGGGAGGATAAGAAGAAGAAAGATAGAGAGAGAGGGAGAGAGGTAAAGGAAGAGAAGAGAAGAGAAAAGAAGAGCAGGTTGTATGAGGCTGTTGAGACCCCGGGGCAGAGCAGAGCGGTTTATGGTTTATTCTCTGATGTGACACGTTCCACTTCAACTCAACAAACCCAATCATCTGCTCACTTACACTTTACAGCTGTGAGATTACATCAGACAGAGTTCTGTGCACACACACTCACACTCACACACACACACACACACACACACACACAGAAAACTGGTTTAAATAAACTATTTTACTGTTAATCGGAGCTGAAGTGCAGTTTGAGGAATGAGCCGCCGTTACGAGGGCAGAGGGAGAAGCGGTTACAACTACAGAAGCGCGACTGTGAACTTTGACCCTGAAAAGCAGTGGTTGCATAACACGGAGTGCCAGAACATGCTGTGCCCGAGGAGAAATATCACTTATTTAACCACAAGAGCAATGCTGTGTGTGTGTGTGTGTGTGTGTGTGTGTGTGTGTGTGTGTGTGTGTGTGTGTGTGTGTGTGAGTGAGTGAGTGTGTGTGTGAGTGTGTGCGCCTGCTCTTGTTGTTTTCTCACTCTTAACGTAACCATCACAGAGAGAAAGAGGAAACCACCGCAAACAGAGGCACGGGTTCTGTTTATCACCTCACAGTGAAGCAAACAAGAGAAATACAGCAGCAAAATACAATAAAAAGGAAAGAATATATATATATATATATATATATATATATATATATATATATATATATATATATATATATATATATATAAAAATACAAATAGTAAGAGAGAGCAAAGAAAAAGCAAACAATAAATGTTTTTGACAGGGGAAAAAGAACATATTAAGAATTTAAATCCAACTGGAGGAAAGAGAACAGAAAACAAGAAAAACAATTAAAGAAAATTAAAACGAGAATTTTTTTTTTAAAAGAAGAGAAGAAACTTCTTCACACAAAAAAATAAACAAAAGAAAGAAAGAACACACAGGGTGCCAAAACTTCTAAACAAGTACAATGCTGTCAACTTCCGTCAGAGTTTATTACAGTTTACGCTTAATTTTAATACATTAATGACACTGATATCAATATATTATTAAATATAATAAAAACTAATAAACATTATAAATATAATTTTTTTACTTATGTAATTACAACATTTATATTGTATTCAACATTAACATCATATATTGGACATTACTAATGTCAATTTAATATCATTAAATTATATATTTTATGTCCCCATTATTATTATATTATGCAGATGGTCCCCAAGATACGATGGTTCGATTTACGATTTTTTCGATCTTACAATGACAAAATTGTAAAAATATTTTAACATTTGAGAGACAGGCATTCGTAGCAGCGTATGCTCTGCCCACTGCCAAACACACACACACACACGGTGTATATATATATATATATATATATATATATATATATATATATATATATATATATATAAGCAATCCTTTTTACGTGAGGAACATAGTTTAAATCTGAGTTCCTTCAGGACCGTAATAAGTGCCGGACCACAAGTTAGTTTAGTCTCCGCCTCGCACTTTCAGCACATTATTTTTATTATTAACTTGAAAACATGCACAACAATGGCAGGCAAATAAATATATATATATATATATATATATATATATATATATATATATATATATATATATATATATATATATATATATAAAATTTAAGTTAGCGCAGTGTCACTGTGGCTATTCACTCCGTACCCGAAATAAAATTTGTTTGATTCATCTATGAAAACGTAAAAGAATCCATAGCGCTAGCATTGGATGGAAAGAATGAGGCATTTAGTAAAGTATGCTAAAATAAGTAAAACAGTTAAGTAGATCATATCTCACACACACACACACACACACACACACACACACACACACACACACACACACACACACACACACACACACACACACACACCCCTGTATTACCACATGGGCTCTAACAAATGTAAACTAATTACATTTTCAATGTATTTAATTTTATTTTACTAATGCAATATGTGTCAATTTAATCATTATAATTAAAGGTGCGTTGTATTAATTTGATTTATTCTACTTAATTTTTATATTATAATACATTATTTTATATATCATTTAACCCAAAAGGAATTTTAATTAAAATTGTTTTATTATAGAAATGTAAATGTATAGACATATAAAAATGTAAAATATAGATGCTCACAAATATTAACAATAATAAACTGTTAATAAAGACGTCAAGCAATTTATGTTTTGCATTTCTTCCCCCCTAACTGTAACGAACTTAAAAACCAAGGTACGTACCGAATCGTGAATTTTGTGTATCGTTACACCCCTAATATATACTGTATAGTTTATACACTAGGGAACCTTTAACGGCTCCATTATGCTAAATTATGAACAGTAATTTAAAAAATAACAAATAACGATATTATAGCCCATACTGATCACCAGTTTCTGAAACTCCTGGGTAGACAATATATTTCTATGCTAGATCAAAAGAATTGGACAGTGAATAAGCAGAAGTTAGTTCTCTGGACAGATTTTTTGACATTTTTGTCTCTGAAGATGAACTTATATAAGGCTGAGAAAAGGAGAGAAAACGCTATCAGACTGTCTCACACCCACAATCAAACATGGAGGTGGAAGCTTAATGGCTTGGGGACTTATTCTAGAAAATGAAAGGAATCCTGAACCAGCATTTCTACCATTCAATAATTCAACACTGTGGAATGGCCTGCCCAGTGACCGCACCTAAAACCTATTGAACTGCTCTTGGATAAAAGGGAGCACAAGTTCAGAAAGAAACCTCTACTTCAACTAGTGAAGAACAGCTTTGGCCATTTTTACCAGAGGCATGGCAAAGTATTTCAGACGAAAGTCCGCATGTCGAGTGAGTGCAAAGCTGTTATTCACGCTAAGGGAGGATTTTGCAATGAAGATAAAGTGCAACATCTGGTAATTAATATATTTGTTTGGTCAAAGAAAATCTTCACAACATTAACTGACCTAGTTTGTTGCAATGAAACAAAAGGAACACGCATGTGTCTCTCAAAATCCATAAAAGACTAGGTGTTTACAAACTTTCGTTCATTTCTGTTGGTCTGAGCCGAGTGTATTAGAGTTCAACTGCCTGCAGGCTTCATCATCATCATCATCATCATCACTGAACTATTAACACACACTCGGGTCATTTCATTGCAGAAAAGCAATCAAATATTTTAGTGCAAGTGTAACCAAAGTCGTCCTGAAGAGGAATCTCTCAGCACTTACTCACTCTCTCAGCTTCTGTAACAGGAGTGTGTGTGTGTGTGTGTGTGTGTGTGTTTAAAGCCATTCCCCCTAAATTCACTCCACTCCTGCCATTGCATCATCCTCCAGAAACGGTGCTTGGCTTTTGTCAACACTTGTACAAACCCCTTCACCTGATCACATGATGCAGTGTGAAGGACGAACGCGAGAGAATCGGATCTCCTCACTCTTAAACGAGCGGCCTGGCACCTGAACACCTCTCCCATGAGGTCACAATCTTTTTTCCACCTTCGTCTTGCTCTGGTAGGGTGGGGATTCTTTTCCCTAATTTACCCTAATTTACTTGTAGCCAATTCCCGGCCTCTGGTTTGATTTCCTCGGTCACACCCCAGTTAGCAGGTGGCGAGGGTGAAGGTGTGAGGTGTGAGGTCCGGTGACTGCATCTCCAGAACGCTACATGCAACTACGATCAGATATGAAGTAGAAGCAGTAGTCTTTGTTGATTGAAAAAAATTGGATTGTCGGCAAAAGTGCTGCGTTTCATCATTAAAGCCCCCTATACGCGTGCACACACACACACACACAAACACACACTCTCTCACTCCTGTTACAGCGCCACTTTGCATTGCAAATGTGTGTTTACTACCAGGGGAGTGTGTTATTCCATCAGCAAGGAAGAACACATGCTAAGGAAATGTCACACTACACCACCATCAAGACACACACACACACACACACACACACAGACAACTCACAGGTGACACTTTACATGTTTAAGTGTTTTTGCTATTTAAAAAAAGCAGCATTTCTTCAAGAAGCTGAGGCTTTCCAGTTGCCTTAGAAAACACATCAACTTCAATTTGTTTACCTCAGTGAAGACGTACACGTGGGTTATTACAGGAAACATAAGAAGAGGTCAATTTCCCTCAAACGTAACCACCTCGGCTTCAAGTCGGATATAGAATTGATTTACTTATTATTTTTTAAACAAACCGGCAACTACTTCCACATCGGACCTTCTGTGAGATGCCTTCAGATCAGAGAACAATGACAGCTCTGAGGGCTAAACTTGAGACTTTGTTTGTTTGGTCTAGTGTTTGATATATTGAAGAGATAAACGTAATCACCTGTACTGTGATTCGTCTGTATGTTGAACGCTGCTATATTCATTGGTGGATGAAGTACACAAACCATGTACTCGGTAAAATATATGTAAAAGTGCTTCTTTCAATTTTAACTTGAGTAAAAGTACAAAAGTATTTGCATTCAAATGTTACTAAGTATCTAAATGACTTTTATTATGGCTGTAATTTTCCTATGATCATTTTTGTTACAAGACTCTTTACTTAATCAACTCAGTTTATGTGGAAAAGACTCTGTTACTCTTACCACATCGATCTATTAATAGAATAATATTAATGAGTCAAACACTGATATCTATTCAAATTATTATGAGCCCAAAAAAATTTTTTTAACTACCGTATTTTCCGGACTATAAGCCGCTACTTTTTTCCCACGTTTTAAACTTATTTATGGATTTTTCCTGGGTTTTTCCTGGTTTCACAAACTTCAAGCCAAAAAACTGAGCACCAAAACATTAGAACAATGAAATTGCCGAATGGGTTCAGGCGAAGCAATGAAACGCTACTGTTTATATACAAGCCGTTGTAGCGCGTTGAGTCTGGGTGAAGGGAGAGCTCGCTAACTCCAGTTGCAACAGAAATCATATAAGCACAGACAGGTTTCCAAAACTCATGCTTTTTTATTTTTCTTGGCAACAGCGTTACGGGTTAGTCAAAGAAACTTAGAAATGAGCATCAGAAAATAATAAGGACATATTGCTCAGTCTTGCACACATGCAGAAGTAGTGGAAAAAAGCGGCAGCAGGCTATTCCCAAAATGCCGCTCTGCTCTTAAAGGAGCCACAACATATTTCACCTGTTACACCGTGTAACAGACACTGTCTTTCGTTAAAGCCTGTGTAAAGTTCATTAGTTTCAGGTATAGACAGGTGCGGCTTATTTATGTTCAAAATAAAAATCTTTGTAAAATTCAGTGGGTGCGGCTTATATAAGAGTGCGCTTTATAGTCTTGAAATTACGGTACTTCAAAAGAATCACCCAAAAAAAGCCCATGGATGTTGTAGCAAGTTAAGAGTCAGGAGTTTCTTCTATTATTTATTCCTCTCGAGATGTTCTGCTTGGTGTGGAACTGATGCTGAACTGTATGTTTGTGCTGAATAGATACCACTAAGAGGCATTTAAAACAAGTATTAAACAGAGCGAGCACTCGACCGTGGTTGGTGGATTGCAGCGTGTTTGACAGGTTAAGTTTTTATCCACTCATAAACAAAAAAGAAACAACTGATTTAGCAAAATGTGTTTGAGTAAAAAGTCAAATATTTGACTTTAAAATGTAGTGATGTTAAAGTAAAAGTCCCACCAAATGGCAATACTTCAGAAGCTTTTTTCACATATCTGTACATTAATGAAGTACGTTAACGAATTATCTTTACTTCATTACTGTTCACCACTGCTTTTATTACAGTTCAGCCCTTTGATCAACTTGCAGGAGTTTTACAAATAAATATGAAATCTAGTTAGAAATATTTTTTGCTTATTTTTAAGGCTAAAACACTGGCGACTAACTTTTTTTGTGTCTATATTGCACGATATTGCAAAACGTGAAATACATCTTTTTTTTTCATGAGGTTTTTTTTTAACACAGAATTGATGTAAGGCAAAGTGTAAAACGGCAGCCTGCCAGACAGCATACATTTAATTTCTAAAAGTAATGGTTTCCTAATACAGTGACAGGATGGGGACAACTTGTATGAGCTGACAAAAACACGACAGGGTGATAATGTGACCAAAAAGTCACGTCGTATGATGATTTTGTTGGGCAGCCATTAGCGTGTTTCATTTTCTTTACTTGATGATTTAAAGCACAAATTTTTTGGTCGCTATGGAAATAAGTCATCCATCATGTCACAGTGGAAAGCAGACAGACAGACAGACAGACAGACAGACAGACAGACAGACAGACAGACAGACAGACAGACAGACAGACAGATAGATAGAGAACTCAGTCTAACATGTATCTCTGGAGGAGACGGAACAAGACACATGAAGCAGAGGAACCTTGTTCATACACCAACAACTTCAAACTTTAACAACCCGGTTACCGGTGGATGCACTAGAAATGTTGGCTGTTTACGAGAAAAAAAGTAAATTTGTTTACTTTTTTTAACTTTTTTTTTTTTTTTTAACTAAATTTTATTTTTATAGTCATCTGAAATGTATTTTTATATTTGTATTTGTATGTAATTTCAGCAATAAAAATGTTTTCTTAAAAGGAAACAAATTACTTGTTCATTTTAAAAGACCCGTCTTATTTTCTCTTGTATGTTTCGTATTGCTCTTTAATAAAGATAAAGTACTTCTTATCCAATCACAGCCCTAGAGCATTCAAACCTAAAACACACATGAAAAGGAAACACTCACTTCTCTGGCAATATTCGTGGTTCCAGCAACGTTCTCCAAAATTGCCATTGATGGTGGTCTGGACACAAGTGATCTTTCCGGCGATGGTTCCAGGACAGATGTCGCCGCACTCGCGCTCGTTTTTGTTCAACACAATGTAGTTGTCCTCCACTGAGTCAATGATTTTGGACCAGTCGAGGGTGGAGAGGTAGCAGAGGTCAGGGTTCTTCTCCATGCGCACAGCACCACGAGTTATGTTCATCAGGCCATGCAGCCCCACCTCTTTCAGCTGCAGCATCTCGAAGATCACCAAGGCATAGTTGAAGAACAGGTTGTTGCCGCGGATGACCGTGAGGTTGGGGAACAGATCCCCCAGGCTCTCTAGACCATAGACGCGGAACAGCAGCAGGTAGTCAGTGATCATCACCAGCTTGGGGAAAGTCAGGCCACGGAAATCCTCAGCTCGAGTCTTGAACATGAGCAGGATCTTGAGGTGGCCCTCGATCACAGTGCAGTTTTCAAGAGAGCGCAGGTTGGCCACGTCGTTCCGGATGTCTTTGCTGGAGCAGACTGAAGGAGGGGAGAAGAAGAGAAAGGTCAGGTCCTGACTTCAAAATTAATTGGGGTTTGGGGCGGAGCCAAAGAACACTGTGTATTTAAGCTATGAGTGTAAGTGAGTGTGAGAGTCTGTTAGAGAGTATATGAGAGTGCGATTGAGTGTGTATGAGTGTGTGAGAGTAAACGAGAGTGCGAGTGAGTGTATGAGAGTGTGTGAGTGAGTGAATAAGAGTGCGAGTGAGTGTGAGAGTGTGTAAGTGAGTGAGTGAGTGAATGAGAGTGCAAGTGAGTGTGAGAGTGTGTGAATGAGAGTGCAAGTGAGTGTGTGAGAGTAAACGAGTGCGAGTGAGTGTGTGAGAGAGTGAATGAGAGTGCAGTGAGTGTGTGAGAGTGTGTGAGAGTGTGTGAGTGAGTGAATAAAAGTGCAGTGAGTGTGTGAGCGAGTGAATGAGAGTGCAGTGAGTGTGTGAGTGAGTGAATAAAAGTGTGTGTGAGTGTGTGAGCGAGTGAATGAGAGTGAGTGAGTGTGTGAGAGTGTGAGTGAGTGAATAAGTGTGAGTGTATGAGTGCGTGAATGAGAGTATGCGAGTGAGTGAACGAGTGTGTGAGTGAGTGAATGAGAGTGCAAGTGAGTGTGTGAGAGTAAACGAGTGCGAGTGAGTGTGAGAGTGTGTGAGTGAGTGAATAAGAGTGCGAGTGAGTGTGTGAGAGAGTGAATGAGAGTGCAGTGAGTGTGAGTGAGTGAATGAGAGTGCAAGTGAGTGTGTGAGAGTGTGTGAATGAGAGTGCAAGTGAGTGTGTGAGAGTGTGAATGAGAGTGCAAGTGAGTGTGTGAGAGTGTGAATGAGAGTGCAGTGAGTGTGTGAGAGAGTGTGAGTAAGTGAATAAAAGTGTGTGTGAGTGAGTGAGTGAATGAGAGTGCAGTGAGTGTGAGAGTGTGTGAGAGTGTGAGTGAGTGAATAAAAGTGTGTGTGAGTGTGTGAGCGAGTGAATGAGAGTGCAGTGAGTGTGTGAGTGAGTGAATAAAAGTGTGTGTGAGTGTGTGAGCGAGTGAATGAGAGTGCGAGTGAGTGTGTGAGAGTGTGTAAGTGAGTGAGTGAGTGAGTGAGTGAATAAGTGTGAGTGTATGAGTGCGTGAATGAGAGTATGCGAGTGAGTGAACGAGTGTGTGAGTGAGGAAGCGAGTGAAAGAGTACGAGTAAATGAACGAGTGTGTGAGTACAGAGTGTTTAAACATTTCACCTTCAAACTGTCTGTCAGAGGTCACAAACAAATACACAAAGGAATTTAAGGTAGGGGTGTGTGTGTGTGTGTGTGTGTGTGTGTGTGTGTGTGTGTGTGTGTTGCAATGACAAACAAGTGTTTAATCCCATACTTGTATCTTCATTAGTTTTGTGACTTTAACGAAGAAAGAAGTTCAAAGAGCCTGGCTCATCTCCTATATTTTAGGGAGGATGTTTTGCATATTTTATTGGACTGTTTCAATGTTCAACATGTGTGTGTGTGTTTGTGTCTACAAATTACACAGTCTAACACCTTTCCTCCTCTAAAACAAAATACACGTTTTCAGCCTTGGACCTGTGTGAGAGCTGCTTTGAATATCGGTGCGTTTGACTCGCTGCCAAAAGCCGCAGTATACAACAACAACAGCAGCAGCAACAGCCCAAAAACACCAGGCTGCGGGACCTCATGCCTATTTACACTTTACACAAACAAATCACACAAATAAACCACAAAATAATAATAAAGACAGCAAGCAAAAAAACAAATGAGCACAAAGAAAATATGGATCAGCAGATGTTGTCAAATAGACAAACAGACAGACAGACACACAGAGAAAACTAGAGAGACACAACGAACACTCGATAGACAGACAAATAAAAAATAAAAAAAATAAACAGAGAGAAATAGAAAGACAAACACACAGACCTGAACAGACAAACAGACACAGCGAGACAAAAAGACAGACAGCCAGGTTGATGGATAGATGGAAAGACAGACAGACAGACAGACCAACAGAAACATGTTTTCTGATGATCCACACAAAGCAAACATATCTGAGTGAAAAGCAAATCAGCAGGCAGTGATGCATTCTGGGATAAAAATTTTCTCTAATGTTCTTAATCAATTTGAAGCTCCTTCCCCAGACTCCAGAACGCACATGGAAATGCTGCGCTTCTCTAATCTGCATGTTTAAACCACTCCCTCCTTACACTCCACATCCTGATGGGTCTGATGGCTTTCTGAAACAAAGGCTCTGACAGTCGAGCAGGATGGAGTAGGTTACATTTCTATAGTAACAGCTCCTACACAGGAAGCTGGAGGCAGACACTTCACCCTAACACCTGGGACTCAAATACTTATCACACCTATACATCAGCCGAGTCGCAATTCCTCATGCACGTGTGGTGTGTGTGTTGTGTGCGTGTGTGTGTGTGTGTGTCGCGCCACCCACCCACACACACACACACACACACACACACACACAATACCAACATTACTGATGGAAAGCATCTATTTATATTTTTCACTCCTAGTTAATTTTATTACTACAAATGATCACAATAATACTAATACTAAAAAGAAGAAGAAGAAATGATAAGAAAAATAAAAAATAAGTAACGTAATTTCCGGACTATAAAGCACACCCATATATAAGACCGCACCCACTGAATTTTACAAATATTTTTATTTTGACATAAATAAGCCGCACCTGTCTATAAGCCGTCTACACTAATGTACTTTACACAGGCTTTAACGAAAGACACATTACACACGGTGTAACGGGTAAAATATGTTGCGTTTCCTTTAGGAGCAGAGCGGCATTTTGGAAATAGCCTGGCACTGCATTTTTCCACTATTACAGTGTTCAAGACAAAGGAATATGTCCTTATTATTTTCTGATGCTGATTTCTAAGTTTCTTTGACTAACCCGTAACGCTGTTGCCAAGAAAAATTAAAAAGCACGAGTTTTGGAAACCTGTCTGTGCTTATATGATTTTTGTTGCAACTGGAGTTAGCAAGCTCTCCCTTCACCCAGACTCAACGCGCTACAACGGCTTGTATCTAAACAGTAGCCGACCAAGTAAGTCATTGTTCACTGTCTTCCTCCTTCCTTTCACAACTATTTCTCTCGGGAGTTTATCATCGTCGTGCGTTTAAAAAAAAACTTTTTTTCTCCCGATGCCGTGCAGCTCAGAACACAGGTGAGGTGCATTTTCCGTTTCCGTTCGGAAATTTCATTGGTCTAATGTTATGGGGTTCAGTTCTTTGGCTTGAAGTTTGTGAAACCGGGAAAAACCCAGGAAAAATTCATAAATAAGCCGCTTCGTTGTTTAAGCCGCGGGGTTCAAAACGTGGGAAAAAAGTAGCGGCGTATAGTCCGAAAAATACGGTAATAGTTTAATGTCCATACTTTCAATTACATTTAAACTTATTTTACTCTTTTTTTAATGATCATATCATTATATTACAGAGGAAGATCCCAGAATATAGATAATTGACTTTTTTTTTTTTTTGTAATAATACAATTCCTTACATTTCCTGTAAAAAAAAGCAAACGTGTGCAAATTGAATTCGCCTCATCTGACAGACAAACAGACATACACATGGACACAGACACATAAAAAGTCAGACAGACCCAGACATGGACAGACACACACACACACACACACACACACACACACACACACACACACACACACACACACACAGACAGATGGAGAGCTATACAGACATACAGGTGAATGGATATATGGAAAGATAGACAGACCGACCAACAAATATAAGAATGGACAGACAAACAGGAAATTTCTGCATTCTGCAATTTCTTCTAATTACAATTCTTCAAATTTCCTGTAAAAGTTGCAAATTGAATTCGCCTCGTGGCAGACAAACGCACAGACAAACATATACACATGGAAAGTACATATAGTTGAAGACTATTTATGGTTTATGTTCACTTGTAGTTGTCTAATATCTTTGTGATCCAACACACACACACACACACACACACACCGTGCATGTTTCTCCCGTAATAAAAGACTACTGCGACTTTGTCATCCATGCTGAAATCTGCCAGTCAGCCATCAGTGCTGATTTATTGACAGAGCGTAGAACACGTCACTATACACACACTCCTCAGGGGGAAAAAAAACAGGAAACATTATTGCCTCAGCATAGAGAGAGAGAGAGACAGAGACACAGAGCGATATAGAAACAGAGAGAAAGAGAAACGGGTCGAGAGAGAGCGAGAGAGAGCGAGAGAGAGCGAGAGAGAGAGAGAGAGAGAGAGAGAGTCGATTAACCTCTGACTCTCACACGCTGCTTTCTCCACGTACACAAGCTGCTGCTAAACAAACACACAGAGAACTCGGTGTTATCACTCTTCACAACATAAAGCCGCTCATTATTTATTGTGTTCGTTCAGCAGACGCTGTTTATTTCCTTTCCTGCGTCACTTAACACACTCTGGATAAAGCTGATGTGATTAACGTCATCTGCCGCATGTCCCATGTCTATGATTGTGGCTGTTGTCAGAATACTCTATACAGAAAAATGACTGGGACACCTGACTGCACCTCCTCTGACTGTCTCCTCGCCTCTACTACATCAGTACCCAAAAGAGTGGAGATTATGAAAACAGCAAACAGGTACTAAATGTGGAATAGGATGTCCAAAAACCACATACCAATCTTATGGTCATGTGTACACAAACTTTTGTCCATACAGTGTATTATCATTCAAAAAACATATTGGATTAATATGTAAATATATTACTTTAAATTCTGTTGGACGATCACAATATAATTAAGCCATTGCTTTGATTTAACCCTTGCAATCAGCAATATATAATGACATTAGTAAATACATAAAACAATTTAATGAAAAAACACAATTAAGTTTCAGCTGCTATAACTATATTAGGAATAATAATAATAATAAAAATTATTTTGTTTATAGGTACCTTCCAGGACCTACAATAAAAAAAAAAACAGTACAAAATTGTTTAAAAGGAAAAAGCAGTTTCAAAGAAAACACTAAACAAACAAAAAGACGTACATATACAACGTCAATGATGTACCTGCCTGAAAATATGCGTTTTCAAACAAGAGAAAGGAGTTGCTGTTATCAAAAGGGAAGTAAATTCCACGTAAATTGGGCCGGCATAGCTAAAAGCTCGAGATGTCAAACGCATACAAGGAAGAACTCTGTTAGATGAGGACACTGATCCAAGAGTTCGAGAGATTAGTATGGTAATTTGTAGTAACTGTAGTGGATATAGCAGTAGTAGCAGTAGTAGTATTAGTTATAGTAGTAGCAGTAGTAATAGTAGCATTAGTAGCAATAGTAGTGGTATTAGTTGTAATAACAGTAGTAGCATTAGTAGATATAGTAATATTAGTTATATTAGTAGCAGTAGTATGAGTTATAATAGTAGTAATAGTAGCATTAAAGTAGTTAAAGTAGTAGCATTAATAATAGTAAATATAGAAATATTAGTAGTATTAGTAGTAACAGTAGTAGTATTAGTAGCATTAATTACTGTAATTATAAAAGTAGTATTAGTAGCGACAGTAGTAGTATTAGTAGTAGTAGCATTAACTAAAGTAATTATAGAAATAGTATTTGTAATAATAGTAGTAGTAGTTATAGTGGTAGTATTAGTAGTAGTACAGTAATCCCCCGCTTTACCGCGAATCTCTCGCCCCAGGTTTATCGCGGAATTGCATTTGCCACATAACTAATTCGTTTGGCTGATTTTCCCGGTCTCTCACGGATAGCACGATAGCAAAAAAACTTATAGGCACCTGTTTTTATGCGTTTTATGTTAAAATAATGAAATTTATTAATAGAAATATCATTAAATTATAAAATAAAGTAAAACAATAATACAGTAAATTAAAATAAAATTAAATAAAAGCATTTTTGGGGTGGCGTCTGTTTATCGCGTTTTTTTGTTTAATCGTGGGCGGTTTTGGAACGTAGCCATTACTGTATTAGTGGTTTAGTAGTAGCTGTTAAAAAAGTAGCATTAATTATAGTAAATATGGAAGGAGTATTAGTATTGACGGTAGTAGTTATAGTAATAGTAGTAGTATAATAGTAGCATTAACTATAATTTAGTAGCATTATTAGTAGCAATAGTATTAATCTTAGTATGTGATACTATTGGCTGGCTGTTTCAAATATTAATCCTTTTGACCAAACTTTTATTTAATTTTGAAATTCATCAGCAGTTTGAACTTAATTGGTGTGTAAGCGATCTCATAAATGGATGTTCATGTTTTCTCAGCTTTCCAATTTGGTGATTTAATCCGAAATGCAGACTTTACAAGAAGCACCAACACATTCAGAGAGCTGATAATTAAACTCTCATCTGCTTGATGGTCACTGTTCTATCGTCCTTTATCTACCTTTTCTGCAGACAACAACAGAGAAACTATCACTCCAGCGTTTACACAATCGCCTGTGTCACATTTCTAAACTGGTCACATGGGAACACTTCACTGAGTATGTGCGGAGAGGAAACTGATGTAATGCTGAAAGAGACCCAGCTGTATGCGCATGTTAAAAACCCTGTGCGACATTTCTATTCTTCCCAAACTTTAAAGTGCACAGCCGCATGATGCATCGGCTGTGACTCACAGCTCGGTTGAAAGAGTGAACTATGAAACCGATTACGAGTCAAAGTTAAATAAAGTTGAGTAAACATCAGCACCAGCGTTTTTTTTTTTTTTGCCGAAATCTAGTTGGAACATGTTACACTACAACCATCTCTGCCCTTTCAACTAACGGCTCGACGTAAATCACCAGCACCTGGTCATAAAGTTAGATGGCATGTGATCCTTGTCCTAGAACATCCACAGCCTGAAGCAAGCTACAAGCATGCAGAGGGTCAGGTGTGAAAATACACTACTCAAACAATCACAGATTAAAAAAATCTATCATGTCACCGTGTTAATGTGATCTGCTGATAAATCACTTGCACTACAAAAAGTAAACAACTGGAAATAAGTGCATCACCAAAAGCAATTGGACAATGACACAAGCTCCAGTCACAAATGTATTGCCGGTACAAATGCGACTAATTTAAAAAAAAACATCCTGAGAGCGTATCTTTCAGAAATGCAAATTTGTGGAACGGCATGCAACATTCATTGTATTCATTTGTTTATTTACATGCAGCACAGATTACATTTTTTATTTATTTAATTACATCAATATGTGTCGTTTCCATTACAAATCCGTTGAACAAATTGGACAACTCAAAGAAGTTATGTGTCATGTGACAAAACACCCCATTACAATGAATGAACAGCTTATAATTTACAAATAAGGTATTTAATAGAACCCCTTTTAGAATCTTCAAAAAAAAAAAAAGTGACAAATGTCCCCAATGAAGAACCTGTTGCTGGTTTGTCAAGAGTCTCATGCACCTCATTCTCTTGTCCTTTGAGTTATCGCTTGTCCTCTCCGAAAGGAAGATACAGCCAGAACCATTTTGTTTGAAAAAAATAAAAATTAGGAACATGCAGAATAAACTAGTGTAAATAGGCTTTGAAGATACAGCACTCATTATTATGTTTTTATTTTATAAGATGTCCAAAGATATAAATTCATTAATAAAAATAGAGTTAAACTACTAAAGATTCAGCACTGCTTTAACCTTGTGCCTACGGCCACAGTAAACATTTACTACCGATTTATTTTGAATGTAGAATAGTTATCGCCTTTAAACGTGTATACTAAAAAAATCTTTGTTAAATAAATATTGAAACGGAAAAAAACTACACAAACACTTCCACAAAACACAAACACTCCCCCCCCCCCGAAAGCAGCTGCTGAACCCCCGGGGCTCTGCGTCACTACGGTACCTGCAACACGCCTCTGCAAAACCAGATGGAAAATGGCATCCTGACTATTTGGTGAATTTTTATAATTTTTTTTTATAGTTCACACCCAAGCCAGGTTGAGAAAACGACAAGCGTAAATCCATCATTGGGTGTAAAGAAAGTGAAACATAAAAAAGTGCTTGGCGTTTGCAAGACCGCTTGTTTTTAAAGTAATGTTATATAAATGCTGTGACGACGACCAACGGAGAACCTACAAGGAGAACGTAAAAGAGACCTAAAGAACAAACCACTTCACAATTCATGCGATTCAAGAAAATCTTACTGATGTCATGAGTTAAACTCAGACAATGCCGTTATTATATTCTGATTAGCCAACAGAAATTAGACATACTATACTTGAATATTAATTCAGTATGTTTTATGTACACTATATATACACAAAAGTTTGTGGACACCTGACCATAAGATTCGTATGCGTTTTTAAACATCTCATTTCACGGTTCGTTCCTGTTTGCAATCATCATAACTTCCACTCTTCTGGGAAGATGCTCCACTACATTTTGGAGTGTGTCCAAATTTAATGATGCGGCATCCATAGGCATCCTATACAACTGTGTTTACCGTATTTTTCGGACTATACGCCGCTACTTTTTTCCCACGTTTTGAACCCTTAAACAACAAAGCGACTTATTTATGAATTTTTCCTGGGTTTTTCCCGGTTTCACAAACTTCAAGCCAAAAAATTAAACCCCATAACATTAGACCAATGAAATTTCCGAACGGAAACGGAAAAACGCACCTCACCTGTGTTCTGAGCTGCAAGGCATCGGGAGAAAAAACGTTTTTTTTAAACGCACGACGATGCCAAAAGATAAACTCCCGAGAGAAATAGTTGTGAAAGGAAGGAGGAAGACAGTGAACAATTACTTTCTTAGTAGGCTACTGTTTAGATACAAGCCTCTCTAACTCGCTAACGGTTGCAACAGAAATCATATAAGCACAGACAGGTTTCCAAAACTCGTGCTTTTTTATTTTTCTTGGCAACAGCGTTATGGGTTAGTCAAAGAAACTTAGAAATGAGCATCAGAAAATAATAAGGACATATTCCTCATCTTGCACACACCACAGTACAGTAATACTGGAAAAATGCAGTGGCAGGCTATTTCCAAAATACCGCTATGCTGCTAAAGGAAGCGCAACATATTTCACCCGTTACACCGCGTGTAACATGTCTTTCGTTAAAGCCTGTGTAAAGTACATTAGTGTAGAAGGCTTATTTATGTTAAAAATAAAAATATTTGTAAAATTTAGTGGGTGCGGCTTATATATGGGTGCGCTTTATAGTCCTGAAATTACGGTACTTTGTGATGACAGTTTGAGACTTTTGTATAATTTATTTTTTTTTTACCATTTTCATGAATACAAAAACTATAATTTAGTTCAAATAGGAAAAAAAAATTATTCTTGCACAAGATACTGGTTTTGGTGTGTTTAAAGTGATACTTCCTGGTGCTGACTTTTAATTCACTTTTACACAGTATGTTAGGAAATCAGAAAAAAAAAAAAAAAAAAAAAAAACACTTACTGCTTTGTTACCTTCCAAACACTGTACACACTTTAACTCTTATTTCTTGCATGTTTAAATGTGAAGCTCAATTATTATTTCTGAAGAATTCTAAAAGACGTCACTGTGTTCTGTATGCAGTGCTAGTATACAGTGGCACGGAGAGGGATTTGGAGTTTGGGCCAAATCAGGAAGTCTGCATAACTGCTTTCAAAATCATGCAAAGCATTTCCTCCAAAATTGCAAATGATCATATAATACATAATAACAAGGCATGTAATCCAACCACATTATAGACGTTCAAAAAAACACAATCATCAAATAACATTATGATACATAACCTGTAAAAATACACTTTGAGATTTATTTTATTCTACTTTCAATAACATGCCTTAATCACTTTAAATTCAATAAATACTTCTTATCTTAATAATTATTAGGGCTGAAATGATTCCTTGATTAATTCGAATACAAATTTTGTCAATTTTTGTCCATGTCCATTTAACAACACAGAGAGCACGGTTTCCCCACGGACCATCATTACTGCCGCACCAACTGCTAAACTCTGGACCGCTCTGGGGTCTCATTTATAAACGTGTCATACGTACGTAAATGTGTGTACGCCACTTTCCACACAAAGATTGTGAGCACGTGTCCCCTTCTCGCCTTTTGTTTCCACATTTTGCGTACGCAACCTTTGCGTGGAAAGTGGCGTACACATGTTTTCAGTCTAATTTTTTTTTATAAATAAGACCCCTCGACAGGTAACACGGAAGACTGCAGATAAAAAGAAATGGAGGAATTGAGAGAAAACAGCGAGGGGCAAAGAAAAGATTCAGGTTAAAGAACACAAGGTTTTCAAAGCTTGGGGTCATTAAAACAAAGAAAACACCATATAGAGAGGTGACCTTTTAAAAAGTAATTTGAAATAGATTTTTATATTTTTATAAAATAAATGGGTTTAATTTTCAAAGTCTGCAATTTTAGCAATATAATGTACAGTTTTATTATCAGAATTTGAAAGAATGCTGAACAGCCTGTTGGTTTCACGGTGTTTATATGCTTTGGGTTAGTAAAGTGTGGTTTAAACTCCGAATCCTCACTGTTAATTTTTCATGCGAGACTCGTGTGGGACAGAAGCTGTACAAGCACTGGGTAAACAGAGAAAATAAGAGGTAAAGCACTGAGGAAAAACCCATAAACAGCATTAGATTATTTTTAAATCCTTTGTAGTGGTGATCAGAGGCAAACATCATGCAAACGGCTGGTCAAATACTTATGGACCCGAGTGTAGGACACTGGAAATGGTGTGTACTTGTAGGCCAACTTCATTCCTGTGTAGTAAAGCTTTGTTATATTCAGTGCATATTAATCTCTGTTATGTTTCCCCCTGGCACGTGTCCCGGACTGGCGCGAGCTGTGGCTTCAGCAGCTGGCATACTGTGGTATTTTGACTCGTTTCGGAAAATTGCTTCTGAATGAAAGCCATGCAGCTAGAGCAACGTCCACAAGGCAGGAAAACATGCACACACTTAGACACTAACCACTTTACTTCATTTTCCCCAAAGGTGCTCTGTTGCACCATATATATATATATATATATATATATATATATATATATATATATATATATATATATATATATATATATATATATATATATAGAGAGAGAGAGAGAGAGAGAGAGAGAGAGAGAGAGAGAGAGAGAGAGAGAGAGAGAGAGAATTCTATATTATTAGTGCTTATATCAATAAATCAATTGTGAGTTGTGCAATCAATGTCTCAGCGTCTAATTACTTAATTAATTAATTAAAAATAATCCAATTATACTAGGGATGTGCATCTGCATAATTGAGGCTGATGGAAAGTGGAACTTTTCTATAAAGCCAGAATTATAAGTTTCAGTTTTACAACATACAGAAATATCAATTAACCCAGAATGGTTTTGTTCCTAAACAGTTGCAAGTTTCCTTTATAAGACACTCTGGATCCCTGAACAAGCACCAGAATCAGTGTGAAGTGTAAGAGTGTGTGTGTGTGTGTGTGTGTGTGTGTGTGTGTGTGTGTGTGTGTGAGAGAGAGAGAGAGAGACTTGTAGATCAGCTCTCATTTAGAAACAGGTGAGTGAGTTCACTTGCATTCCCCAAGCTGTTTTTTTCCTTCCTCAAGCCTGATTTCGTTGCACACATGCGCACACATGAAGATGGGAAGGTGGCAGTGCAGCCTGTAGCCTGTATTTCAAGTCCACATTACAAGCCCCCTTAAATGTAGAAATATCAAACATTTCCGTCCTACACGAGTCTTTGTACAGGTTTCCAGGTGTACAGGAAGGTTTATGGCCTACTTTGTGTTATACATTTTACGAAAGAATCCTGAATGCCACTGAAAACATTTAAACAAGTCTTGTTTGTATAGCTCTGTTCCTAGTGGCTGTGAGCCGTATTATACGTAATCAGATCCGTATTCAACAGTCAGTTTCATCAAGGAGAAATGACGCAGGTTTACAAAACTGATAACGTAGCAGAATGTACAGTTATGACAAAACCCTATAAATGGTATTAGCATTTCCTTTCATTTCAAGATCATTGCAGAATAAAATATTCTAGTAACCTTTTCTTAAACGCTCATTTTTGACCAAAAGAACATCTTATGTATGTTTTCTTTATAAAGGTAACAATTAAACGTAAGAGAATTTGTCCATAACGAAAAAATTAAATAAAATAGGCCCTTGCTATTGGTTGAATGAATAGCTGTTAGCAAGTACTAATTACTCCCTGTGGGCTTTCTATTTTCGTTGCTTATATTAAAATCCTTTTAGTTTAGCGTACCGTAAAGCATTTTTCTTTTCCACATAACTGTTCAATTCTGCTTTGTCAGAAACTATTCTATAACAGTAGCTGACATGACGGCAACCTTTCATCGCAAATTCATAACAACGTACTCGTGTAGCTATTTAACTATGAGAAAGAGATGTGCCTTGGCTGATGTACTACGTTTTAAATAAAAAGTACACGGTGTTAATGCGATTTTTCAGCAAACTCCATTAACGCAATCCAACAATAACAGGAGTGCTTTCATATTGCCTAGTTAAAGTACCATATCCTGTACCTGAGGGGGAAAAACCTTGTTTCTTTTCCTCACAAAAGTCAAGGTGATTATTGACATAGCGTTAGTGGTGCTGAAAGGTTTACAGCCAGATTAAAGCGATATCAAAAACGTTTACGATCCTGCGCTTCAGTCAAGAAGAGTTTGTATTCAATGAACCCTTTTTCTCTCCTTTCATACAATAAAGACATTCTTGTGTGACTCATAAAATAATATATATTAAAAAAAACTTTCACCTCAGCACCTAAGGTAAACCCCTACTGCAGATATGAAGCTTTTACCCCAATTACGTACAGAGTCTAAATAAACGTGGCATATTACAGCATCAACATGTTTACCAAACAAGTATTAATCATTCAGCCATATTTATATCTAAAACATAGCCCTGAGATGATTTAATAGCAATAAAAGTTCATGATATTCTCAGCGAATTAGAGCAAACAATTCCTAAATGTTCGAAAATATAAAAAACAAAGTAAAAGGTGAAATGATCATTACTTTCACTGGTCTTCCGAGACTTTTTTATAATACCATATAATACCAATGCCATATTCAGGCTTATAATCACCCACACTAATTCAAGCTAGTTATTGGAGAGCTTTTCTGAGAGGATTTTTACATCAGTCATGATAAATGATCAGAAATCTCTACAAGCTAACATAAGCTAACCTGACTAGATTTTGTGTCATATTCATGATCCTCACAGGGAACTAACTGGCTAACTTAAACTAACCTGAAGGGATTTCTGACAGGATTTTTAAGTCATAAAATCTTATATTGATCACAATGAATGCTAACTGACTAGCTAATAATCCCCTTAATCTTAATGCAAGCAAGCAGGCTAATGTCAGATTATTTTACAGTTGTTCTAAAACTTCATTTCAGAAGTTGTGCTTATAACAGTTATGAGCTAACTTTATTGGATATTTATATCCTATACATGCCATTACAATCGTTCATAATTTTGCTAACATACGCTAATCGAGCAGAATTTGTGGCAGCATTTTTTTTAATACTCAAATACTCAGTCATCTCTGCTAATGCTTGCAGTCTAGCTTATAATCTTTTACTAATGTAAGATAGAGGCCTACCATTAGCTAACTGCACAGGATTTATCGCATTTTTTATAATTTATATTAAAAATGCCCTCACTTTTTAATGCTAGTCATCGATCTAATATGAGCTAATCTTAGAGGAAATCCGTCACGATTATAACCCACATTATTACTGCTATTTCATTGAAACAATTCAATTATTAACTACACACAGACTAAATTGCTTGAACTAGCTGAATGTTATGTCAGCGCTACAGGCACTGAGTGAACTAGCTTAGCTAATGTTGTAAACTGACTTATTTATGATTTTCACAATGTATTTTTTTAACAATGGCATATTTTTATAACTACATTTGTTTAGCAGTAATTTTGGCATTAATAAATATGACAATTGAGACATTTTTAAAATGGAAAAAGCTGTCTGCCATGTTTTTAAGACTCGAACAGACACATGCAATGCTAGCTTTAAATCTGCCAGCATGAAGTCACAATTATAATGCCGATCCTCTTACTCATTCCAGATCAAACCAAGAACTCATGTTAGGAACCGAAATGTTGCCTGAACATGCTATTAAGGCAGGGACATTATTTTGAAGTGTCCATGATAACAATATCATGTTGAGTATTGCACAGTATTAAATAACAAACCACTCATATTTATGAGTTGTGAGGGGAAAGTCAACAAGGGCGTGTTAAAACAGTATTGGAGTGCAACGCAAGTAGTCATGCCTCCTTCATATTCCAGTGATGTGGCAGTTTCCTAAAATACCTTTAACCCATCAGATCCCGTAACCAAGCCACCCGAAACACAAGCATGGCCCAACAGGGTTGCTTGAGCATGAGATCATCGACACCTACAGCTACAAACAGCAACAAGCTCATCGGATCAAATTGTTATGGCACAATTTCAATACTTGCGCAGAGCAGCTACACTTACACCAACATCGGATCTCCGATCAAGCAGCGCTATAATAAGAGGGCTGACAGATAAGTGTTTTAAAAAGCAACTGCTGCAATGAAAGTCAAAGAAATTCATTTCTGAAAGCTGAATTCATGATACATGTTTTTTAAATTCTATGTGCCATTTGCTGGCTAATGTGATTGACATTACATCATAACACTCCTGAATTCTTCACTGATTGGTAAATAGATGTTATTAGGTAAAAAAGAAAACATTTTGGAACTTGTTATAGAAAAATATTTTGCACTTTGATGGTGCAATTCTGCTTCATCACGCTGACAAAAAATGTATTTAAAAAATTGGTTCCTCTTTTTTTATTTTATTTTATTGTTTTTACAATTAAAAAAAATAAATAAATCGACTCCCACAGATTCAAGAATTCAAGAGTAGTATCCTTTTTCTAACAGTGGTTCTGACAAGGTGTGGAAAAAAAAACTAAGTAAGTGCAAATTCTCTTAGTGAAAATGCTGTGGTGATGTTTGAGCTGACAAAGTCTATTGTAACTAAAGTAAGCACTCTTTACAACCATGGTGAGCAGAAAAGCATTTCAAAACACACAACACATAAAACTGGATGGATAGATGAGCTACAAAAGCAGAAGACTACATCAGGTTCTACTGCTCGCAGCCAAGAACAAGAATCTGAGAAATTAAAGGGCACAGACTCAAACAGGAGAGTTAAAGACTGAGAAAAACAGGAGCTTTTTTTGCTAATCTTTAACTGTCCTCTTTGCAAACTACTGGTAACACTATAGTAGATTAAAAAACATTTGTTTAGAAGAAGAAGAAGAAGAAGAAGAAAAAAAAAAAAAAAAAAGCATGGCCAGTTCAGAAACAGAACTTAGACTGATGAAAACAAAATGAACTTGTACATTAACAATAGGAAGAAAGGAGTTATGGCATAGTCATGTGTATCTGCCATTATAACTGGTTCATTTGTGTTTATTGATGACGTGACTGGTAATAGAAGTAGCAGGATTAATGATCAAATGTACAGATTCAGTCAAACGCTGATGGTGCTCTACAGTACAGAGGAATAATGACCACAATTAGTCAATCAGCTGACCTCAATCATGTTATGGTTTCACACCTTTGAACAAGAAGTAACTGAAGTAAGCAAATGCATGGCAATTCATTTCATGAGATGAAGGTATTCTTTGTTCAAATCGATTGACTACAAAAAAAATATAAGAAATACTCCTAATAATTCTGTACATTTGTCCAATTACTGTTGAGCCTGCAAAAATGGAGGGACTATGCAATTTCTAAACATTTAATGCAATGTGCTTGTGAAACCCTTTTAATAAAAGCTGTAGGTCAACTTTTCAAATCACATACACACTGATATAATGTACACAAACTAATATATAGTACACATAGTATTTCTGAGAGTCACCAACAGCTGGAACCAAATTCCTTCTCTGTGTCAACACATTTGGCCAATAAACCTGATTCTGATATAATGGAACAAAAATACTCCATATGCATCCGTTCAAGTGAATTAAAAGTGAATTGAATTGAAAGTGGTTGAATGACATGCAGTTCTCATTTAAGGGTTCAAAAGTCACCTTCATTTGTTCGGCGAGAGAGAGAGAGAGAGCGAGAGAGAGAGAGAAAAACAGAACGAGTGTACTTTGGAGTGCACTTTAAACGAGCACAGCCCGACAAACAAGATCGTAAAAGAATGAATGGTAGAAAGAAAGAGCAAAATAAACAGAAGCGCTTTAAGACTACAAAATAAAGCTCAGAGGTTTAGTCCGTTCTTGCTCAGGGAAAGTTGTAGTGCATGTTGTAACAGTCATATGACACGTTTTGAAGATTCGGCTACGTGATTGCTTATTTAAGCATCTTAGGAGATAGAAAGTTATGCTTTTCCTGAGCGCATACTGGCTTTTATTTCAGATGATGTCATACGAGTCTTGCCCTAACTGGATATACAGGTCATTTTTTTAATTGGAACTCTATTTTATACTATATAGATATACCAGTACTTACGTCAATTCAACTTCCATCATTTACGACAGTCTTTGTTAATAATAACAATAATGGGGATAAATAAAATTTGACTAACTTCAGTTTATGCAACTTTGTCAGTCAGCAAAAAATATTAAAAACCCATTAAAAACGTGCAAAAAAAAAATAAAAATTCAAACCCACATTAAACTAAATATTAAATTTAGTTTTACATTGCAGTTAGTAAATTGTAATGTATAAAATCATGAAACTCACAGTTCCAGCATTCTGGTTCATGAAGTTTTATTCACACTGGTGTTTGTGTAATTCACGGTGTCTCATTCGGTTGAATTTGTGACTTTAATATTTGTCCCCATGTCTACAAACAAAGTTCCTACTACTAATGCTACTAAGCATCATCCTGTATCATTGGATGAAAAGGTGGCTATGATAAAAATGATTTGCGTCATAGCTCATGCTTTCGGCTTGAATCAGACGACGGTATTAGTATCATTATCTTTCGTTTTCTGGCAATGCAGCATATCAGCATCCTCCATCCGATGTCAATTTTCTTTATTTTTTTTACATGAATCAATTGTAATGTTTACGGTTATTTAAAAATACAATACAAATGTTGAACTATTGAAAGACATTTATTAAGATGGTTATAGGGTTGCTTATAAAGGTTTATGGGGTCATTTTTGAAAGTGGTTATTCAACTTGTGAGTCTTGGAACGAATTCAGGATGTGATGCGTGTTTCTGTATTGGTTTCCTCTCATTTTGACATAAAAGAAATGAATAAAGTAAACTCTGTGTCTACAGTAAACCTTAATAATAAACTAAATAAAGCCAACATGAGAATTTCATTTCCTTTTTTTTTTTTTATGTTAGTTTGTTCTTTTTTTAGATGCATGTTAATTATTTTTAACAAAACGTTTTATACATCCATTGTTTGGAAGCCCACTACCACCAGATACAAAAACAAAACAAAAAGAAAACTTAACCCTATTTTTTTATTATCACAAAATATTTACCTTAACACAAGTCAATATCAAACGTCAGAAAAAATCAGCAGATAAGAAAAAATTAATTTATGATGAATCCATGTTTGAAATAAATTTATATGGATTTCAGGATTCTGAAGCAGAACTTTGAAAGAAATAAAAATGACTACTTGAAGAAAATGGGCTTCCGTAGAATTTCCTGTACAGTAGATTGGACATTAGGGCTGTTGCTATTAATTAGTTTAGTAACCGAGTATTCTACCGATTATTCCAATAATTAATCGAGTAATCGGATAAGTACTTTTTCATAATTAAGAACAAAATATAAATATACAAGAGAAAATAAGACGGGCCTCTAAAAATGAACAAGTATTTTGTTTCTTTTTTAGAATAATTAACATTATATTGCTAAAAATGCAAATACAAATATATAAATAAAGAAGAATAAATAAAAAATTAAATACATTTTAGATTACTCTTTTAAATAAATAATTAATAAAAAAAAATAAAGTAGGTTTTTATTTATTTTTTTATTTGAAATGACCCCAAACTTTGGGAACTTTCTATCATTTTCTTTAGCCTGAATCCTTTGGAAGTCCGTTTCTGCCACAAAAAAGTTCACCTAATTCCAACTTTTTTCCTCGCAATTCAAATTTTTTTCTGCCAATTCTAAAAAAAAAAAAAAAAAAAATATATATATATATATATATATATATATATATATATATATATATATATATATATTTTTTTTTTTTTTTTTATTATTTGTGAGAAGAACAAAAAAACGGATTTGCAAGAAAAAACTTAAAAACTGCAAAAAAAGAAAGTTGGAATTGCAAGGGAAAAAAAAGTCGGAATTAGGCAAAAAAAAATGTATGTGGCAGAAAATGGTTTCATATAAATCTTCTCCTTTTATTCTGCAGTCTCTTCTTTGCTTACATGTCCAGAGCGCTCCAGAGTTTAGTGGGTGGTGCGTCATTAATAATGGTCCGCCGAGGAAATGCAAGTGTGTAGTTAAATGAACAAAACGAAGCAGCGATCAAATCATTTGCCTCAATGATTTTTTGTATTCGAATTTTTCGAGTTACTCGAGGAATCGTTTCAGCCCTAGTTGACATTATTCCTAAATGCTATTGATCAGGCTGTCTTGTTGTTTAATGTAACGTACTGTTTTCTCTGAGCAGTACCAGCACAACGCAACCTTCATATCTGCAAACAGTTTTGCAAGCCAGTTTATGACAATGCATCTAAAACAGACTTCTGCTGTTTTTTATTACTTGGATTTTAGCTGAAAAAAAGAAGTGCCTGCATTTCACAACCTAGAAAAATGTACATGCAGCGTTCACACACTCTAAACAGCACATGTTCAGCCCTGCAACCTGGAATAAGGGGGGGAAAAAAAAAAAGGTCAGGAGAAGAAGCCAGACAGAAACTCGACTTCCACCCAGCCCCCCTCAAGCAGTGAGGGAACCTACAGGGTGGGCCACTTCTAAGACATTCCATACGCACTGCATTATGGGAGAAATACCTTCCCAAAGAGCACAGAGCACCAGAGGAGCATGAACGTGAGAATGCAACGGCAAGAGTAGACGGAGATAAAGGACCCGTCTCGAATGCCTCGCTTTATATTTATACACAAACCGCTACAAATGTCGATTCCAATCTGATTGATTTGACATTATAAAGCTTATAAAAGAGGAAAAATCTAACAATATCAGGAAATGATATCTGATTTTGTTCTCATTTATTTTATTAACTCAAAAAAACCAGTGTGTAAAGCAAAAACAAAAGAATATGCCTTTCAAAAGGAGACTGCACGCACCGCCAGGTAAAAGTTTTACTGCAGTTCTATTGCTACCATAGAGCAAACTAAAGAACACATCATTTACTGCTTGCTCTCGGATCAGTTTAAGACTCTAAAGAAGTTCTTTAATAAAGGCAGGCGTACTTGCAGGGTAAAGCCTTTAAGCTCAGAGATAAAGCCTCCCAAGTTTTGTTTGTTCCTTCAACTGCTCCCGTTAGGAGTCGCCACAGCGGATCGCTGGACGCATATTTGATTTGGCACATTTTGTTGTCGAATACCTTCCCTAATGCCACCCTTCCAATCTGTAAAAGAAAGTTGCACGGTGTACCATTTTAAGGGGTGCTTCAAAATTTTGGAATTTACAGTAATTGTGATAACGAATCTTGGATATATTTTTTATATTTAAATAACATTTAGTAACATTTCAGCACTGAAAAACAGAAATATAATCCACATCATAGTGGACTTTCTTTAGCTTCACTAGAAGATAAACATATCTAAACCCAACTCTAAAAAAAAAAAATTATATATATATATATATATATATATATATATATATATATATATATATATATATATATATATATATATATATATATATATATACACACACACATATACAAACACAGGCACACACACACAAAGTCTCACATTTCCACCATTGACACACCCACAATATTTTGTTTGCCAGAAAGTGAAAAAAAAGTTATCCATCCATAAAAATTAATAAGTAATAAGTAATAATTGTATATAATCATAACTGCCAGCAGGAAATTTATAAACAAATTATGGGTTTAATTACTGTCTTGATAACCCATGTTTGGTGGCTGCTTCAATCAAACAAAAGCAAGCTCAAAATAACTGCCTCTATTCTTGTCTTTATGTATTGCTTTATTGATTTAAATCCAAAAAACTTCAGAAGTGAGAACATTTCAGTGGGAATCACGGATCTGGAGCCCGTCCTGGAAACATTGAGCATGAAATGGGAAAACACCCCAAACGAAACAGCAGTCCATTGCTCCATTTCTGAGCACCACATACACACTCATCCAGGGGGGGCAACTCATCTTATGCAATCCGCCCACGGCATGTTTTTTGGGCGGTGGAAAGAAACCAGAGAACACAGAAGCCCACATGAACACAAGAAAAGTATGGAAAACTCTGAAGTAACCTGAGCTCAAAATCAAACCTGGGACCCTGGAGCTGTAAGCTGCTTTAAGCAGACGTAATTACACAATCTTGCAGATCAAAAGTCAAAACTATGCAATATTTTAAATAAGAATCAAGATCTACACTGATTTGAAAATGTTTGACATTTCATAAGAGTTCCTCCTTATTATTTGGATGATGAAAAAACTACCAAGCATTCCAGTATTCCATAATTCAATCTGGTAGTGCAGGACATGTATGAGGACAGTGTGACAGAAGTGAAGTGCGCAGTAGGAACGACAGACTGGAGGTTCGACTGCATCAAGGATCGGTTTTAAGCCCTTTCCTGTTTGCAGTGGTGATAGACAGGTTGACAGACGAGGTCAGACAGGAGTCTCCCTGGACTATGATGTTTGCGGATGATATTGTTATTTGTGGTGAGAGTAGGGAGCAGGTTGAGAAGAGGCTGGAGAGGTGAAGGTTTGTGCTGGAGAGAAGGGGAATGAAAGTCAGTAGGAGTATGACAGAGTAGATGTGTGTGAATGAGAGGGAGGGCAGTGGAGTGATGCGGTTGCAGGGAGAAGAGGTGGAGAAGGTTGAGGAGTTCAGTGGAAGGTAATGAAGAGTGAGTTATGGGAAGAAAAGAAAAAAGAGTGCAGGCAGGGTGGAGTGGGTGGAGAAGAGTGATAGCAGGAGTGATTTGTGATAGAAGGGTATCTGTGAGAGTAAAAGGGAAAGTTTATAGGACTGTGGTGAGACCTGCGATGTTGTATAGTTTAGAGACAGTGGCATTGAGTAAAAGACAGGAGGTGGAGCTGGAGGTAGCAGAGCTGAAGATGTTGAGGTTTTTGTTGGGAGTGACGACGATGGACAGGATTAGATACGAGTTTATTAGTGGGACAGCGCATGTAGGACATTTTGGGGACAAAGGGAGAGAAGCCCGATTGAGATGGTTTGGACATGTGCAGAGGAGGGACATGGAGTACATCGGTAGGAGAATGCTAAGGATGGATTATGAATATGGTGAGGGAAGACATGCAGGTAGTTGTTTTGAAAGAGGACAGTAGTATGGAGACGGATGATTCTCTGCGGCGACTCCTAATAAGAGAAGCCGAAAGAAGAAAACAAATCAAACAACTATTACATTAGACATATATTTCTTGTTGTGGTATTTCTAGTGGGATGAAAAGTGACGTCAAGTCATGTAACGCCACGCGCTCATTAATAGCAAAAATATGCAAAACAATAAAGACGCTCAAGCATTGGCGTGTGACGTCGTAACACTCTGAACAGTGGGTGTGGGGGCATTGAAAAAGCCACGTGAATTAATAGCCACATGACATCATTGGCCCCACTGTGCCAACCAATTATCTTACAGGATCACTAAACTCACACCAACATGGACATGCAACACCAAAACTCTCAGCAGGGTAGAGGGACTCGCCATCACCATGCTGCCTTTAGCTGACAAAATACGCAAAATCACAAAACTCCAGCAACGCAGACATGTAACATGTCAAAACGCTCCGCACATTGAGGAGAATTGATTGCTGGGTAACGTCGTGACATCACATAATGTTATTGGCCCAGACCCCTCAAAAAACAACAGCGAATCTGGGCATGTGATGTATCGAAACGCTCGTCTCACCGAAGAGAATCACGTCCCAAGCCTCGTACAGGAGACAGAGCACACCTGGCGAGTTTTGAATTATACAATTATTATAAGAATTATTAATTTTTTTGTGTAGTATTTCTAGCAGGTTCAAAAGGTTTTGATAATTTAATTTGGTAGGTAAATTAATTGATTTAAATTGGAATTGATGAATGAAATTTAAAAACTGTGTGTCTGGAAAAAAGTATATAAAATATATATGTATATATTAATATGTGAAAATAATATTCACAATACTATCTAAAAATTTACATTTATGTTTCCTCATTAAACAGGCCACTAAATAGTACATCAATAATTTGCGCGGTAACTATGGAAACGTGTAGTAAGCCATGCAGTATGTTGCGGTTTGGGACGGAACTGCGGTTTTGTTTTCCTCCTTCTTCCCTTATTATTAATAATCGTGTGGCTTATGATTGATTTCTAGCAAAAACGCATTGTTTATAATAAAAAATACAAATACTCCTCGCCAGCAGAGATGTGCGGCATTGTTGTATGGTGTGGAATCCTTAACGGAAACGGCCCGCCACTACTTCCGGTTCCGAGTCCAGTAAGGAGCGGAGTTAATCCGTCCTTCAGGCTACAGGAACACGTTACAGGACGGGAAAGGAACCAATGTCGAGTCAAATGAAGTTATAAGGAAATGCTTTTGTATAGAAAAGTGAGAAGAGAACCCCGCGCTGTAAACCCGAAGCTCCGGGAAACAAACGTACACAAGGCAGCGACGAGCACCGGTCAATCCCCCCACCGCCTTGTGCTGTAAACACACCGAGCTGCTCAGGTGTGTGTGTGTGTGTGTGTGTGTGAGTGTGTGAGTTTCACCACACCATAAATGTGTTGTGTAGGATAACAAGTTATACTCACTTTCTGCATCCAAACATCCGGAATGCCACAAAAGGCTGAGCAAAGTCAGTAAAACTGCGGGGTTCGGGCGCATTGTGCTTCTTCTGGAGGGTCCAAAAAATATCCTTAAAATCCGGTGTATTGTTTTCAAAGCTTTTATAAAGAAAAATAAACAAAAAATAAAGTAGTCCAATAAGACAATAAGAAGTCCAGTGTAAAGTTGGGGGGGGGAAGTTGCAGCGAAACGGCCCGAACACGGACCACAAGCCCAACGTGGTGCTGCTCCGGTCCCCGGGTTACTCCGCCTGGTGCTCCCGGGTTAGACCGCAAACTGCACTGGAACACGGCGATCTCACACGGTGACCAACAGGCAACACGATGCGATTATTCATTTTAAAGGTTTACACTGGCATCCTTTAAAAAAACCGGATAGAAATAATCCAGATCCGACAGAAATCTGACATGTGTTTATCAGGCCTGCAGGTTCCACAATCACATTCCAGTTTCTCCACACCACTGGTCCAAAACACGCCGATCTCCTTCACTGATCTTCCAGAAGTTACTGTTTATTAGTGAAGATCATTTGTTGTCTCTGTATTTATAAATATATAAAATATCCCTATTAAATACTGACCCAATGGATTGTTTTGTTTTTGTTTCAAGGACAAATTAATCCACAACTCGTTCCCTTATTGCACACAGCGCTCAGGGTTTATTCTCCTCTTCAACCACCCGAGGTTCGTCTCCAATTCTCCAGGTAAGACGTGAAACGCTGACCCGTTTCCGGCCCGGAAAAACACGCTCGCTCGTGCGCTCACACGCGTGCACTTCTCCGCCTTCACGCGCAAGTCACGTTCACACACAAACACACACGCGCGCTGGGAATTATCCGTGTATTTAGTGTTTTCTCTCTGTTTCTCCCTCTTTCTCCTCCGAGCCAAAATGGTCGTACGGTGCGGTTTGTTGGACGTGTGAAGCTCCTCGCCGTCTTTATCGACCGTCTTACAGCCTCCCGAATCCCCCGAACCGGACCAAATCTTATCCGCTATACACACGTGAAATGGACGCGTCAATCAACTTGAACGTGGACAAAAAGAAACGTGTGTAAAATTGGTCAGCGTGTCTCATATGGACTCCCGTGTCTCTGTGTCTCTCTCGCTCTCTCCCCGTGTGTCCCTCCAGCAGTAAACAAGTCAGCTCGGGTCGATCCGTGGCGCTCCACAAAACACGGATCCTGAATCACACACACACACGGATCGGGATTTTACCATGCTGCTAATTAATATTCTGTCTGTCTGTCTGTCTGTCTTAAATGAGATAGATCTATCTATTCTAAAAGATAGATAGATAGATAGATAGATAGATAGATAGATAGATAGATAGATAGATAGATAGATAGATAGATAGATAGATCACATGCATTGGCAGATAGATAGATAGATAGATAGATAGATAGATAGATAGATAGATAGATAGATAGATAGATAGATAGATAGATAGATAGATCACATGCATAGATAGATAGATAGATAGATAGATAGATAGATAGATAGATAGATAGATAGATAGATAGATAGATAGATAGATCGATCACATGCATTGGCAGATAGATAGATAGATAGATAGATAGATAGATAGATAGATAGATAGATAGATAGATAGATAGATAGATAGATAGATAGATCACATGCATTGGCAGATAGATAGATAGATAGATAGATAGATAGAATAGATAGATAGATAGATAGAGATAGATAGATAGATAGATAGATAGATAGATAGATAGATAGATAGATAGATAGATAGATAGATAGATCGATCACATGCATTGGCAGATAGATAGATAGATAGATAGATAGATAGATAGATAGATAGATAGAAGATAGATAGATAGAGATGGACGGGTGGACAGATAGATAGATAGATAGATAGATAGATAGATAGATAGATAGATAGATAGATAGATAGATAGATAGATCACATGCATTGGCAGATAGATAGATAGATAGATAGATAGATAGATAGATAGATAGATAGATAGATAGATAGATAGATAGATAGATAGAGATGGACGGTGGACAGATAGATAGATAGATAGATAGATAGATAGATAGATAGATAGATAGATAGATAGATAGATAGATAGATAGATCACATGCATTGGCAGATAGATAGATAGATAGATAGATAGATAGATAGATAGATAGATAGATAGATAGATAGATAGATAGATAGATAGATAGATAGATAGAGATGGACGGGTGGACAGATAGATAGATAGATAGATAGATAGATAGATAGATAGATAGATAGATAGATAGATAGATAGATAGATAGATAGACCACATGCATATATATAGCTTTAAAGATACATTGAAATGTATTTTAATATAAAATACCATATACCTTAAATTTAATAGTACAAAATACAGCAGCCACGCCATGTATCAAATTAAACTACTGTATTTCTGTATTTCCAAAATACTAAAAAATACTTTTGCAAAGGAGAATAAAATGTAAACCCTCCATCAACTAGCCTATTTGATCTGTTTCTTCACCATCAGACTGACTCATTTGATTAAGTAAACAATGTTCTCTCTATCCCTAGATTGCAAATATTATTGCCAATCTCGCTGATTCCTATGTTACAAATGATATATAATTTGTTGAATTGTATATATTTATATATTATATATTTCTTGCATAATATTTATTTGTACCGTAGTTGTAGCACCATTAATAGGGCTGTTGACTTTGTACTCACGCTTTCCTTTTGCACAAGACAACGGATGGTCTAAAGCACACCAAGAAAGCAAGAAATGTCACAAATGAGCTCTTGACAAGGCACATGTGTGAACTGGAAACTATGTAAGGGTGACTACCTCGTGATTCTGATGAGAGAATGCACGAGTTTAAAGGCTGTCATCAAAGCTGAATGTAGACACTGAACCATATAAAAAACTAAAATATATTATGGGTTGTTTAATGCGACATAATTCCATACTTATTCTTTCATAGGTTGGATGCCTTCAGTATTAATGTACAGTGTTGACAATAATAATAAAATAAATAAACAAAAAAAAAGGAGATGTATCATTTGACTTGCACTCTGTGTGTGTGTGTGTGTGTGTGTGTGTGTATTAGGGATGTTGCATTTCTGTTTGACTATTTTGATAAAAAAATATATATAAATAACTATATATATATATATATATATATATATATATATATATATATATATATATATATATATATATATATATATATATATATATATATATATATAATTTCCCTCTACAGAAAAATAATCTGAAATCCCTAAATATTGCTTTCCCAGACAATTTCAACATTGAGCTCCTTTTACCGCGAACTGAGGGAAAGTTACCAGAACCGGAACAGAATTCTTAAAGGAGCCACGCACCATTTTTAACAATTAAAACAACCACAGAACATTTTCTACAAAATTAACATATAACTATAGAAACGTGACATTAAAAAAGAAATGTATATTAAAATAATAATTTCCAGAGTGTGAAATAATTAAATAAATATTACAGTTAATTAATTAATTACAAAGGGAGAGGTTTTGAGTGAAATTAATAAAGGTTTAACATCTGTAACAATTAGTTAATGTATTAAATACTTAAACAGTTATTTCAAGGTACATTTAGAACAGATAAAAGTGTGCGATCTCGTTGCAAAAATCCTATTTAACATCATGACAATCATGTGCTTAATCGCGGGTAAATATTTAAATCGATTTACAGCCCTAATATATATATATATATATATATATATATATATATATATATATATATATATATATAGTGGTCCCCCAGAACTCGCGGGGGTTACGTTCTAACAAAACCGCTTTCGAGTTTTGAAAACCGGTAATATTTCTCTTCATTCCTTAGTGTTTCTTTTGGCTGCACTGCTTTCGGCACGTGTATTTGGATGTTAAATTTTTTTGTCCAATCAGATTTCAGTCTCTATGTGCTGCCATGTCAATCTAATCTGCCCAGGGCTTTCAAAGCCTGTACTGCTGGCCTTTTTTTTAACCATAGTTTCCTTAATAAAGAGCTCTGTTAGGGTTACCCAATCAGATTTTATATTCGCCTTACAGGGCCAGCTAGCATTTTTCCGTCCTCTGATTGGTTGGTCAGGGGGAAACTGTTACGGCCAAGTTCGACTGGCAAAACACGTGTGTAGCTCTGCACCCATTAATGCATCTAAGGTCGAATTTTTTATGCCTATGGAAGAAGAGAAATTGATTTGGTCTCAGACATACTTAAAAATACATTTTCAGGAAAAGCGAGACATCGTGAGGAGGTCAGCCAACCCTGAAGCTAGCTAGCTTGTCTCAGCCCAAGAAAGGGTTTGTTCACCACTTCCAGACCAGTGAATACAAACGGTACCACTGGCTTACAGTCTCTTAGGAGTGGTGCAAATTATGAGTCTGCATCTATATATAGCCTGCCACTGATATATATATATATATATATATATATATATATATATATATATATATATATATATATATATATACACACACACACACACACACACACACACACTGTATTTTTTGCACCTATCTATTTATAAAAAATATCTCAACCTCCAGTTAAATGTTAACACATTGTTAAAGTTATACAAAAAAGTGTAACCAGTAAAATCCAAATCAGTATCAGATTTATTAAATGAATGAAATATTACTCTTCAGATGAAACTACCAATGCTTTCTTTACTCCTAAGTAAGGAATTAAAATCTGTGTGGTTTGTGGGTGAGCTGTGCATGATGTGATGCAGTGGAGTTACTGCTGCGACACCAACACAGATTATTTTTCTCGAACAGCACAAACCCCAAAAGTTTTATTTCTTTTATACCACAGCAGTTCTTTCACTGTTATAATTCTTTTTTTTTTAAATGCATGTATTTTCAATGTGTGACTTCTCCTATCTATTATTAGTCAAATGTATTCATGTGCAACATCTATGAAACTAGTTTCTGTTCCTATAGCAGCTAAAAATGGGAAGTAGTAGCTCAGTGGTTGAAATAGTGGACTTTGGACTGTAAGGTTGCGAGTCCAAATTCTAGTTTCACTAAGCTGCTACTGTTGGGCTCTTGAGCAAGGCCCTTAATATTCAACTGATCAGTGTATCAGTGTACAAAAATAATAATTGGGCATCTACCAAATGGTGTAAATGTAGTTGGAAAAGTTTTCTTCTACACCCGGGTCTTTCGCTCTCTCACAAACAAGGTTGGATATGTAAGAAACCAAGAATCAGGTTACAGATTTCACTCTGACTAATGGAGATTCTTTTTTCTGCTTGTGGCTAATGTTGTACACGTGGTAGGAAAGCTTATAAATGCAAAAATTCTTGTTGTTTCTGAATCTGTATTACATGTGGTTAGCTGTTAACATGCACAAATAGATTTCATGAAGGACAAAAGTTCGATTTTGATAGATTTTTGTTTTAAAAGTGATTCAGATAAGAATGTCGATCTAATCAAATGTGCATATTTCATTTTTAACATTGACTTTCTACTTTTACTCAAAAGTGCAAAACTATGAATATTTTGATAAACAAGAGGCAGGAACTTTGTGTATGTAGGAGTTTGGTAAGCAGGTGTAATGTAGTAAAAATATTCCAGTATGAACTAGATTCTCAGTAGGTATTTATTTTGTCTTGGCAATGTTTCACAGATGAAAAAGTCCGCCAATTGATTGTCAGTGACTAATGACCACACCTTATACCTTCTGATACTTTGCTCAGTGCATTGACACACACAGTGAGTGACTAAAAGAAAGCAGGCAGATGAAAGGTCAGTCGAACCAAAGAGCTGTTAAAGCACACACTCACTCTTTCTCCCTCTTTTTACCACACTAAGTTGAATACACAGAGGTGTGGGGAAAACACCTTTACTTATAGCATGCATGTGGAAACTGATCATTGATCGGTCATTGGGAAAAATGGCGATCAGTGATCGCCGTTGGAAACATGGGCGACTACTGATTGGTCATCAGGAAAAAAAACAGTGGTCAGTAATTGCTTATTGGTAACAAAAAAGATCAGTCGACTGTTTATTGCGAACAACAGTGATCAATGATCATTAGGTCATTAGGAATGATTTAAAATCAGTGCTTAGTCATCAGGAACACTGCTGAAAGACTAGACTTCTATTTAAATGCACGGATTACTTTTTTCTAATTTCTGACACAAAAACCATATTAGATATTATCTAGCTAGCTAGTAGCTAGCTATCTAGCTATCTATGTATGTATTTATCCATCCATCCATCCATCCATTCATCCATCCATCCATTCATCCGTAAATGTAGATTTGATATCAGAGATGAGTATCAGCCGATATCTGACACCAAGCTGCTCAACAGCTTGTGTATTAGACTGGTTTTTAGAGAAGACTTTAAACCTTGTCTATGTGAAAATCTAGAAGACTGAAGATTCCCAAGAGTTCCTGTGTTACTAATCATGATACCTATCATTCATTCATAGCTAGATATAGATAGATAGATTGATAAATAGAATTTTATTGTCAGTGCATAGTACAGGTACAACACAGCAACGCAATGCAGTTTAGCGTGTACCAGAAGTGCAAATAGTAGCATTGTGCAAATTGACAGTGCAGTTATATATGTAAATATATGTACAACAAATAAATGACTAGGCTGTGGGCAGTGAAATTGTGCAGATGCCATTGAGCAAATAACACTAAGAATATATATCAATATAAAGATCTATATATGAACTCAAAGAGAATATACAGATAGTATAAAGATATTTATACAGAAAGACTAGGATATACTATGTATTTACAATTCTATACAAATATACAGTGGAACCCAGTGTTATGTGCTATACAAATATACAGTGGAACTTAGTGTTATGTGCTTTAGCTCTATCTTGAAGCTACTCTCTTCTGGTAAGGTAGGATTCTAACTTTGTATATCTATTTAACTCAGTTGATTCTAGAGTGTTGGTCTGTGCTTATTAGTTTGGTCAGGTGATTAATCAAGAGTAGTTTCAGTCTCACTTGAGGTGTGAATTGGGGGCAGGGCTTACTCACTTATATTGAAGGTGCTCCGCTACGCTCCTACAGACTATAGTCTGTAGCGGTTGTAGGTAGCCCCTTAAAGCCAGTAACTCTTAGCATTTTTTAGAAAGTCTTATTTGTACTTTTTCTTTCTTTTTTAAAAAACGCATTTGATCTTAAACTGGGAGATCAGTCATGTGCCTCAAACCATCTCTGTAGTCCTCTTACAGACACAGATGTTCCCATCCACAGAACAGATGTCACATCGCCAGTAACTTTATCTACCCTCCCCTGTTGTCTCAATCTCAAACAGCGGTGGTAGGTGGGCTCTGGAATTGTCAGTCTGCTGTAAGGAAAGCTGACTTTATCACAGGCTTGGCTTCCCACTACACCTTTGACTTTCTGGCACTTACTGAGACCTGGATATCCCCACAGAACACTGCTACACCAGCTGCTCTGTCTTCTGCCTATGCTTTCTCTCACTCACCAAGAGAAACTGGTAGAGGTGGTGGTACAGGTCTACTTTTATCACAGAGATGGTGTTTCACACCTCTCCCTTTGTCTCATTTAACCATGTCTTCTTTTGAATTTCATGCAGTTTCAGTTACCTCTCCAATCAACCTTTTCATCATTGTCATCTACCGCCCTCCTGGTCCCCTTGGAGACTTCCTAGAAGAGATGGACACGCTCCTCAGTACTTTCCCCTCTGACAGCACCCCTCTGACAGTTCTTGGTGACTTCAACCTCCCATCCGACAAACTTCAGTCATCTTGCCTCTTGCCTTTTCTGAATACCTTCTCCTTGACATTTAACAGCTGCCCTCCAACACACAAGGGAGGAAATGTCCTGGACCTGGTTTTCACCCGCCCTACTCCAGCTACAGACATGACTGCCACTCCACTTCCAATCTCTGATCATCACCTGGTTTCCTTTTTAATCACTCTTCCTATTCAACCTAAAAATAATTTACATTTCACTCTTATCCGTCCTAACCTTCACTCTCTCTCTTCCTGACCCTGACTCCTTTTTCTCTCTACCCTTAGACGTTGCTACGGACTCCTTCCTCTCATCCCTTTCCTTAACCATGGACCTCCTTTGCCCCTTGACTACAAGACCCAAGAAGTCTTCTTGTCCAACACCGTGGCTGTCAGAAGTTTTGCGCAGCAGTCGACGAGAGCTCAGATCTGCAGAGAGGAAGTGGAAAAAATCACAACTTGATGTAGACCTCTTATCTTACCGTGCACTCCTGACCAAATTTTCTTTGCAGGTGACTTCAGCCAAAACTGCCTTCTACAAAGAAAAGCTTGAGACCTCTGCTCAAGATCCTCGTAAGCTTCACAACATCTTCTCTTCTCTACTCAACCCCCCTGCTGCACCTGCTCCATCCTCCCTGACTGCTAATGACTTTGCCTCCTTCTATGATAAGAAGATTAAGAGAATCTGCCAGACCTTCACTTCCTCTCCAACAATGACTACACAGCACAGCCAACAATCCACTACGTCTCTGTCAAGCTTCTCAACCTTAACAGAAGATGAGATACTGCAAGTCATCCGATCTTGCAAACCCACCACCTGTCCTCTGGATCCAATCCCTTCAACTACGCTCCAGACCATCACGCAAGATCTCCTGCCCTTCAGCTCCACAATCATCAATGGGTCATTAACCACTGGCTATGTACCAACTACCTTCAAGCAAGCAAGGGTCATTCCTATCTTGAAGAAACCTGCTCTGGATCCATCAGACATCAACAACTACAGACCGGTATCACTTCTCTCCTTTCTTTCTAAATCTCTGGAACGCACTGTTTTTAACCAACTGTCTGTCTATCTCTCACAGAACAACCTCCATGATCCGAACCAGTCTGGGTTCAAAGCGGCACATTCCACAGAGACGGCCCTTTGGCTGTTTCTGAGAAACTGCATGCTGCTCGGTCAGCCAAGCTGTCATCTGTACTTATCTTCCTGGACCTTTCAGCAGCATTTGACACAGTCAACCACAAGACACTTTTGTCAACCCTCAAGAGCCTTGGTATCTGTGGAACAGCATGGAATGGTTTGCTTCCTACCTGGAAGGTCGCTCATACCAGGTAACATGGAGGGGATTCACATCTGCCCCGTGCAGACTCACCACTGGTGTCCCACAAGGCTCTGTACTTGGTCCCCTCCTTTTCTCCCTCTATACCCACTCCATTGGTGAAGTCATATCCTCACATGGGTTTTCTTATCACTGCTATGCAGATGACACTCAACTCATCTTTTCTTTCCCTCCATCAGATACCACAGCTTCCGCTCGGATCTCAGCATGCTTGTCAGACATATCTTTATGGATGAGTGCTCACCAACTAAAACTCAACCCCAGCAAAACAGAACTGCTGGTCATCCCAGGTGATTCATCTCCAGGTCAAGATCTCCAAATAACACTTCATGACTCTCTGCTCTCCCCTTCAGCCACTGCTCGTAACCTTGGGGTAACTATGGACAATGAACTGTCTTTTTCCCACATGTCGCTAATGTTGCTCGTTCTTGTCGATTTCTTCTCTATAACATCCGAAGGATTCGACAATTTCTGTCCATACAGGCTGCCCAGGTGCTTGTTCAGTCTCTTGTCATTTCAAGACTTGACTACTGCAACTCTCTGCTGGCAGGTCTTCCCCTGAACGCTATTCGTCCACTGCAAATGATCCAAAACGCAGCTGCACGACTTGTGTTCAATCAGCCCAAGTTTTCCCACACCACCCCACTGCTGCGCTCCCTTCACTGGCTTCCAGTAGCTGCACGTATCAGATTCAAAACACTGATGCTTGCCTACAAGGCCAAAAATGGACCAGCACCATCTTACCTCAGTGACCTCATCACATCTCGCACTGCACCACGCTGTCTGAGATCCTCCAGCACTGCTCGACTGGTACCTCCTTCTCTCAGAATGAGAGGTAAGTACACTTCAAGGCTCTTCTCTGTTCTGGCACCAAGGTGGTGGAATGAACTTCCCCTAGATGTCCGTACAGCAGAGTCCCTGACTATCTTCAAACGACGACTGAAAACCTACCTCTTTCTGAAATACCTACATTAGCACTTTCCAAGTTTGTAGAATTCGAGTTATATTTATATTAAGTTTGTAATCTTGCATACCAGTGTAGATTTATTCATTACTAGAGACTCAAAGCACTTTTGTACGTCGCTCTGGATAAGGGCGTCTGCTAAATGCCACAATTGTAAATGTAAACCCGGTTATGTCGATGTCCTAGGGGGTCGCCAAAAAGCATCGAGATAACCGATGATCAAGATAAACGAAAATCAAAATATATTAACGTGCTTGAAATTTCTTTATGTACATGATGTGCGTTAATAAATAAGAATGTGCATGCACGTGTTTTTAAAGGTTTTTTTTACACAACAGCGTTGTTGTTTATCTGTCAGGAATCCACCTGCCACGCCCCCTTCGGCGTGGCAGGTGCTTTTCTCGGCCGCTTTCTCTGAAGCTCCCGGCTTCAATCGCGCACATATGGTCAGCTCCTATTTAAACTTCCACACTCTCTCTGTCCATTATTGTTGGTATATGTTGGTTCACGGCAGTCGTTGTTATCGCTCATGCGTATCCCGGTACGTGTCTTCCCACCGGCACTCTCTCAACGGCTGCTCTTTTCTTCCAAAGCGCACCGCAGATTCCCCCATCCTGCCGGTGTTCATTCTATGCTTTTGCTGCTCATCCCACGTTCCGCCCCGCCAAGCGCGGCTTTCGCCTCCCGTTCATCGCATAACATTCAACAACAAAAGGCATATGTGCACTAACTAACAGCAGAGATTCACCAGTATACAATACAACACCTGTAGCAGCTGTAAGCCTTGATTTTTCCGCCACTTTCGCGAGTTCTTCTGCGGCTGCACCGAGATAACCGACGTTAAATGGCAATTTTTCCCCCCTTGTGCTCGAGATATTAGGGTTCGGCGACATAAAAGAATCGACATAACCGATAAAAAATGCTAAGACAAAGCGAGAATTTGGCGGTTCCACTTAAAAAACGTCGACTTAATAGGGTTGTCGAGATAACCGAGGTCGAGATAAGTGGGTTCCACTGTATTTATATAGAAAGATAATACCGGATGTACAGTGTGGAGCAGAACTGCAGGATGATTACCGGCAGTATAAGCAGTAAAGCATTAGTGAGACATCAGAGTTCAGTAGGGTGATGATTTTGAAAAGAATACATCATACAACACCCACTACATGGGAAAGTTGAGGCTAATTTGTGCTAAATCATAGCACTGTTTTTTTTTCTGCTCTTCTACATACATAAGCTCACGGACACTCACAATTAGCTAATGTTGCTGTGATTGGAAGGGAAGAGAGATTCCGATCCTCCTACCCAAAGGGTACAGGCAAGTTCACGTTTGAAGCTCCTTCCTACAGATGGTAGTGTTCAAACTTTCAAGCTCCCAATGACGGGGCAAAAGCTGTTCAATTCATGAACCAGGAGTCAATTTTCTAATAGTAAAATTGAAAAAGTTATTTAAGCGTAATTCATGTATGGCTTTAGCACAGTATATTAACTCATAATAAATAATGAGTTGAGCAGTAACCTGAGGAGTTACAGATTGGGAAAGAAATGAGATGCATGGGCTGATACTCTAGACATTTTTCAAATTATTTTAAATGATCATCACTAGTTGAGTCACAGGCTGTGTGCTGATTTTTTGTCATCTTTTTTGTTCAGTAAACCTGTCAGATTCCTTGGTAAGATGGATTTATTTCCACTTTTGTTTTTGTTATCACTGTCATCTAGTTGAAATGTGAGATTTCCAAAGAAGAACATGCTTTTGCTTTCGGCATGGATTCTAAAACAGTAACTGATTTGTTGTGATGGCAGCCTGCATGTATGTGCAGGTTCAGCGTTGTGTCGCATTACGTCATCGCATCAATGTAGCTAAAAGCCATACTGAAAATGCTGTGAGTGAAAAGAAAAATCCGTCTTCATTTGTACGAGGTGAAATCAAAAAGTTTTGAGACGAGCTCTGTTTACAAGAAAGTACTTTATCTATCTATGTTTACACACAATCACCTTCAAAATCCCCCTTTCACAGCAATACAGCACTCCCAGCGTTCCTGTCACTTCTGGAATGTGCCATGGAAGTCTTCGAGCACCTTCTGCGATTCATGCTGGACCTCTGCGATGGTGTCAAAACTGAAAATCTTCGGGAAGAGGGCAAAGTCCACAGGAGTCTAATCTGGCGAGTAGAGTGGGTGCGATCATGTGGAATGTTCTCCGACGATCAATGGTTTCAATGGACTCTTTGAAGGTCTTCCTGCTCTCTTTGTCGTCTTCAAGTGTCCTTCCGCTCTTAAAACACTTTGAAAGACTCGTCGCAGCATTTGACCAGTTTCAAGCACAATTTCACGTTTGTTCTAATTTGATGTTCCTGGGCAATATGTCACGTTTTCCAGATCACAGTACTATTCAGTACAACAGAGTAAAAATATTAATCGAAACTGTACACTGCCAGTATAAAAAATCACCATAGACATCACACCCGGCTCACCACATTTTAAACAGCTGTTCTTTGGCATCAAGCACCTGAGCTCCAACACATGAGAACAGTTATTGCCCAAAGCCATCTACCTTATAAACACTTTAACCCACACCAGTAATCAAACTCGTGTGCAATAAACGTATGAGAACAATTCAGATGCAATATGTATACATGTGCAATATACAGCATTTTTGTGGTGAGAGTAGGGAGCAGGTTGAGAAGAGCCTGGAGAGGTTGAGGTACACGCTGGAGAAATAAGGGGAATGAAAGTCAGTAGGAGTAAGACAGAGTACATGTGTGAATGAGAGGGAGGGCAGTGGAGTGGTGCAGTTGCAGGCAGAAGAGGTGGAGGAGTTCAGGTATCTGGGGTCAACAGTGCAAAGTAATGGAGAGTGTGTTAGAGAAGTGAAGAAAAGAGTGCAGGCAGGGTGGAGTGGGTGGAGAAGAGTGATAGCAGGAGTGATTTGTGATAGAAGAGTATCTGTGAGAGTGAAAGGGAAAGTTTATAGGACTGTGGTGAGTCCTGTGATGTTGTATGGTTTAGAGACAGTGGCATTGAGTAAAAGACAGGAGGTGGAGCTGGAGGTAGCAGAGCTGAAGATGTTGAAGTTTTCGTTGGGAGTAACGACGATGGACAGGATTAGAAATGAGTTTATTAGAGGGAGAGCGCATGTAGGACGTTTTGGAGACAAGGTGAGGGAGGTGAGATTGAGATGGTTTGGACATGTGCAGAGGAGGGACATGGGGTATATCAGTAGGAGAATGCTGAGGATGGAGCCACCAGGAAGGAGGAAAAGAGGAAGACCAAGGAGGAGGTTTATGGATGTGGTGAGGGAAGACATGCTGGTAGTTGGGTTGAAAGAGGCAGATGTAGAGGACAGGTGGGTATGGAGACAGATGATCCGCTTAGCGACCCCCTAATGGGAGAAGCCGAGAGAAGACGTGTAATATACAGCATTTTCTTTTCTGTTTATTATTTATTACGTTGCATGTACTTTCACCACTGGCAGAACGTCAGGACCACCAGGCTTCTCTGCTGGCCTAAACTCAGAATCAATTATTTACATTTCATACGTTTTTTTTGCTCGTGAATATTTATAAAATTATTCTCAAAAGCCTATTCTCTTTATTTATCTCTGGTTTAGTTTGGATTCTATCCAATCACATTTCAGTCATCACATCAGTTGCCAGAGATTTGGCCACTCCGAGACACCCTAGAAGGCATCTAGTTACAGTTGCATTGTATTTGGTGTAAAAATCTGCACAGAAAAACCCCACACAATTTGCCTTTATTTCAAATCCCAATGAAAACCATAATGCACACAAAAATGGAAAAAAGAAAGAAAAAAGGGTTATTTTATGAGTTTAATATCAATGCTTCTGCTAGAATTAGAGGCATGTGAGTAGTGCAGCTGCGGCTCCAGTGAAAGGAGACTTTCTGAACTGTGTTAATTGGGTTTCTCGCTTTAGTAATGGCACTCATTCTTGCTGTATGAGATACATGTCTGTGATGCAGCGTTCTGTTTAAATTTTTCGTTTTAATATCGATTGTTTCTATAGCCGGGCCATGATTATATTATAATTGATTGGATTGATTCAGGTAGGACACCACTGAAGACCTAGGTGTGAAATGCACTGACTTACACAATTTTACTGGAACATATCTGTATATAATCAGGATCAGAATTCACTGGCCAAGTGTGTTGACACACACACACAAAGAATTTTGTTCCAGTTGTTGGTGACTTTCAAAAGTACAGACATAAAGAACACTATACATTTAGCTAAGACTATACAAGACAATACAGACTAATGCAAATAAAATAAGAAGACAATATACAGAGTATATGACAGATCAGTAATGTACATAAAGTGTAAAAGTTCATGGGAGTGTAAATAGCATTATTGTGCATCACATAAGATAAAGAGGTTACATTAGGACCTTTGAACAATATACAGCATTAGTAGTGTGTAACATATGGGGATGAAGTGATGAGTGACTGTTCTGATAATGCTGTACTTATAGATATGAAGCGGGGCATATAATTAAGGTTAATGAGGGTGAGTGCCTGAGGAAATAAACTGTTCCTGTGCCTGGAAGTTATGGTGAACAGACTTCTGTAGCGCCTGCTAGAAGGGAGGAGTTGAAAGAGGTTGTGTCCAGGGTGCGAAAGGTCAGTAGAGATTTTTTCTGCCCTTTCCTGGTTCTTGTATATTATGATTCGTGGAGAGTGGGCAGAGGAGCACCAATGATTTTTCTGCCGTTTTAACTGTTTGCTGCAGTCTGTTCCTCGTGTTTTGTTGCTGCTCCAAACCAGATGGTGATGGATGTGCACAGGACCGATTCAATGACTGCAGTGTAGAATTGTACCAACAACTGCTGTGGCAGACCAGACTTCCGTAATTGGCGTAGAAACTACATCCACTGCTGGGCCTTTTTGAGAATGGAGTTCATGTTGGACTCCCATTTCAGGCCTTGGGAAATGGTAGTTCCCAGAAAACTTTACAAATAAATAAAATATTGTAAGATTTGTAACTGACTGTACCTTCTGTATAAATCTTATTGTTTTATTTTCTCCTATCTTTCATTTATATACTGTACCTAGAAGCTTCTGTCACCTAGACACATTTGTGTGAACATGGCAATAAAACCCATTCTGAAATAAGTTACAGGGTCAGTTTGAAAGGATAAATGGTCAACGTATCAGCCGATGTTCATCTCTGATGTTGAACCTGCATTTGCAGATAAGTTAATAGACAAACGTTCACATTTTCAGTCCGGACACAAGGAACAAGAAACCAGCACGTTCTTAACTTTCCCACGGATGCAAGTTTTTTCCCATAGATAAAGGAATAAAACACAGGTGTCACAGCTCAGCCGGCGTTAATCCGACGTGTTCGGTCGATGACATATCCTATAGAAAGCAGACATACGACCTCGCGCTTTGAAACTTTCACCAGGAACTGTCCGGAAAATGTTGATATTACAGCTTCATAGACAGTAATTGGGAATTCCCACTATACACTGTCATCGAGAAATTAGTACCAAGGCGTAGATGGAAAGTCACATGCCGTCACATTAAGAATAACCGGACTCACACAATTTACCGCAACACAGACGGGTGACATAAAAAAAACCTCAACCTGAGAACAATTGCTTGATGGGTGTTACACTGACGCCAGTTCACCTTCACCCCTAAAATACGTGAAATCGACATAGACATGTGACGTGTCAAAAAACTCCTCCGACTGAGAAGAATAGCATTATGTACATTTCAGTGAGACTGATGAACGTTAGTGTCGAATGCTGCACATGCAAACACCACTTCCATTTTTTATTGTAAAAAGTGATTTAAAATTATTTTTCTCATCATCCTCTCATTTTTCTTTCTTATGGTTAATAAGATATGAGAATTAAAAACTCCAGTTTGTCACATTACAAATATAATACAAAGCCTAAAGTTTGTCCAGAACACTTTTTTCATGGTTAGTGACTGCTACGAAAAAAAAAAGGCGACACCGAGGACTTCAACACTTACCTCACAAAAAATCTGCAATTCTGTAATAATCATATCATTCCTGTTGCACCGTTACGTATCATAGTGAACCTTATATCTTTATCTAGTTTAACAGCGCTGTGGTATTAATAGTGAAGTATTATTAAACCCCAACTTTATTCAAAGTAAAGGTGCGTTCACTTTTGTGCATAAACGATTGTCCTTATTTCAAAAGACATTTCCTTTCGCTTTGGACTAATACAATTTCAATTGGAACTGAAAGCACAGTCCATTATCCCGGTCTGTGGGGTCAACATGGCTGGTGATTTAATCACAGGGGGGTTAGTATGGATCTCCAGTTATGTGGAAATCATCCGAAACCGGCCAGCTCCCTGTAGTCATGCATTGAGACCTATGCAGATTTATGTTCGTACTCAAACGCAAGGCTCACATCACATGCGTACATAGTGATCATAGAGTCTTGGAGGTTGGGGGTCAGGGTACTTATATGCTCTGTACCTCTCATGTGACCTCTCATGCCACTCTGTCTTAATGAGAGGACCTACAGTAACTTATTTAGGGAACGTGACTGCATTTTAAGGAGCGTCCCATAGCTTTAATTATACATTCAATTTGTTGACTTTCGAATCTGTTATGCGGATAAAATCCTCATCTCCGCTCGCTGAGCAGCACATGGCCATGTTTAAAAAGCAGTAATTATGCAGCTGATTAATGTTATAACTCTGGTGTAGAAGGTTGTTCATGGCTAAAAATGTACCAATTAAATTTATTTATAAAAAGATTTTTCGAAGGACATTCTTCCAAAGCAGCTTTATAGAGATCAACCGGTTATAAAATTTTAATTTATATGTTAGTGCTTATAAGTTTATTCCTAATGTTAATCCTTAATTTCGTTGAGAAGAGTGAATTTTTAGTGTTTTTAAATCTGCTCTGAAAATGTACTTTTTCAGGATAGCTTTCAGGTGATTTATTTATTTTCGTGATGTATCTGGTGATATTAATTTAATTTTATTGTTTTCTTATTTTTTGCTTGAATTATAAAATTTTTATTATATATTCTTTAGATGCTTGTATCTTCACAAATGAACAAAATGTATTTTTTTCAACTAAAATTGTCAAAACCATGTTATTTCATATTATTATTTTAAGCATGGTTGTTAACTTGCCATCTGCAATTATCATTAAAAAAAAAACAATACAAGTGTTGATTTACACAAACTGCTTCACCATGCATACTCAAATGCTGGTTTTCTTTTTACAGAAAAAACCCAGCATGAGTGAATTTGTTAAAAAGAGAAATCCCCGTATATACACTCCTCGACAAGCAGCCGCTCTAAGCTTTAAAATGTCTAAATTAAAGAGCTGGCTTTGTTCACAGGATACAGTCGTGCTGGAACTGGTTTGGGTCTCCAGTGAAGTGAAAATGAATAGTACTGCATCCAAAGACCTGCTATACAACAGTGTTCCTCCAACAGTTTGGGGAAGAACCATATATGGGTGGAAAAGTTAAATGTCCTTATACTTTTGTCCATTTAGTGAATTATACACAACGCTGTGATACAAAGTGTGGGTGGGCAGGTGGTGGGAGCAAAAGCAAAATTAATGGTTTGTAGCTATTTTTCGACCTTCATCATTCCATTCACAGGAATCTCAAGGATACGGATGTGAGGATAAAACTGACCTTGGAGGCGTGTAAGCTACGTTCAGCTCCAGACAGCATTATCACTTTCTATCAGGTTCAGACTCAAAACTGCAAACTGTCACCGATAACAACATCATCCAACCCTCCCGAACAAAAAGGTTAAAAACAGTTACTGTGCGAAAGCGTTATCTGCTCCGTCTGACGCAAAAGAACACGAGAAGCGTGGCGGCCCTGATGTGTCCCACCGTGTTCGGCGCCTAGTTTATATTTTTTTTGCCCTCTGCGTATCTTAATCAGTTGTGTTCCAGAGACGTTTCCTGGAACAGAGCTGCACCTGCTGGTGTTTTCAGCGTCCGACGTCCTGCTGAGAGCTTTCAGAGGCGAGAGAGTCAGTGTGGGAGAAATTAAAACCCTGACCTGCCCTGAACCGATCAGGCTGCACAACAATACAGAGCCACAGGGGGTCAAGAAACTCTCGTGGCAGCGCATTGATTAATGACGAGCAGTTCTGCGTATGAACCCGACCTCACAAAGACAGAAGAGGCACACCGGTCCTTCGGGCTTGTTTTATTCATTCATTCATACAATTAAAATAAAACTTTTTTTCGTTTTACACACAGGCACTGAGGACGGCGACATTTTTCCAACTAAGACCCTGCTATAAAGCTCATTATCCAAAATATACATTTGCAGCTGGAATTTTTTTTATGCACAATTTGCTCCGTCATTCAAATTCAAAAGATTTGCATGTACATTTTTTTATTGCTAACATCTTATCAGGTGCAACACTGAAAAACCTGAGTGCAATCATTCCTTTGAATATTGCACACTCGTCTTTACACAATTTGAGTTGCGTTTCCTGTCAACAAGTTAGTGCTGTCAATCAAATATTGTGGGCGGAACTTTTTATTCAACTAAATGCATGAGTGAAATTAATGTTGGAATTTTTTTTTATTTGCAATTTAATTCCTGGAGTTTGGAACGGAAAAAAGCGACAGATTGATCTAAATGTGAACAAATGGTGCTGCTGACCTCAATGTGTTTATCTCAAGATGGAGTGTGGATTTTTTTCTTTATGAACAGAATGCACAGATCAGGCACGTTTCTCAGAGTGCAGAAAGTGTGCTGAGCTTCAGCAAGTCAAGTGTATGGAAAAGGATCAGAGGAGCTTCCTGCTGCGTCTCAGAATGCGGCTTAGGCGAGTCAAAACAAGCCCCGCTGGACCGCAAAGCCCAGAGTGGACCTTAAAATTGGGGCATGGTGTGTTCAAGCACAATGGCAGACGTTTTAAACAACATCAGATGAACTCTGGTTAAATTAATGGATAAAAAAAAAAATCTTTAAATGGAAGTCAAATAAGCAGATGTAATAGAGGTTTTTCGTCACGTGTCAGTGGATTGAATATAATCAGATTTGGGGTACACCTCCTTTCAGGCTTAATTTTTTCTTTGTAACGTCCAATCGCATTTAATGGTAGATCGTATAAGACAGGATTCGATTACAACTCAAGTCATGTGCAGGGAACTGAAGATACAGTGAACCACATGTGTAGTGAGACTTGTTTGAAGATTCCTGCACCGTAATTAATCGCCTTTTATAACAATGGTGATCGTGCGAGTGCTGCACAAAGAGAATTTCAGCATCATTACCAGTTAGGATGTCATTCGTGTCCCGTCTGTTCATGTGATTATAACATGGGTTCGTAATTGTGATGCGTGCTGTGGAACGAAGCAGACGAGGGGCAGCTCAAACAGCCTCGATATTCTATGGTGTGTGGCCTGGGACCTTTTTCTTTCTTTCTTTCTTTTTTTAAATAAAAAGACTAAACTCATTTCTTTTTTGCAATGGAACAAACTCATTCTGTTAGAAATTGTCAAGAGTAAATGCAAACAAACAAAAGACTGCAGGAATGGGATTCGGGGGAAAGAGAGAGAGAGAGAGAGAGAGAGAGAGAGAGAGAGAGAGACCTGCATATACCTTCATCACCGCAGGCTGAGTGTAAAAGAGAACTCCTTTGCTTGTGGAGCTGGTGGAGCGAAGGGCTAAGAGGATGTTATTTACTTGGAGTCAGTCAGGTCTGATGATTTCTCAAAAACATGTCCATGTGTCCCATCAAAGACACGCCTGGCCAGCTACAAGCTACAAAAAGCTAAAAAGCTTTCTCCCAGAGAACATCAGGGTTCATGTGGAACACTCAGTGGGCCATAGACTGCAGATAAAGTGTAATGCCTGTAAAGAGCAGGATGATGGTGGATATTATTTGGGAATTAATGGAGCAGGTAGATATGGAGATCTAGGATTAGTGTTAACATGGCAGCAGTGTCCATGTTCACCATTACACACAGAACAGGATCCTTTTTGAGTCACTTTCAGGCCTTCAGTGGGGTTTGCATAATCAAAACTCAAGTCCGTACACGTGTGTATGTGTTTGGGTCACGCTGAATCACCGGAGTCTGGGAAAAAGGCGGATGAACAGGATCATACTAATGAAGGAGAACGAGACTAATATAAGCATCAGCCAGAGGAGCCAGTTGACGGATTTCTTGGCGTGCTGCTCCAGTCGCTCCGATTCAGTCTTCAGCTTCTCGAAATTCATATCCGCTTGCCGCATGGACTGACTCAGAGTCTGAAACAAATGCAAGAACAACGCGACTGAAACCTGTTTAACACCACAACATGTTTTTCATAGTCATGAAGCTCTATCATAGCAGACACAGAAAGGTGAAGGCTACAGAACATGTTCAGTAAAGCGCCAAGGTTTAAAACCAAGGTTTAAAGACTGGACTCTATGCACCTGATCCAGATGTTGACAAGAGTTCTCACTGGATTTTAGTTATATTTTTATTTACAGCTACAACATGCTGCTTCTGGGTCATTTCATAGCCAATCTTAACAGGATACTATCAATTATATATAATCAGAATGCATACGTGATAGAGAACACACAGCCTGAAGCACGATCACCCCCTGGTGGTCAAAATCAAACATTGCACACGCCAAATCACTTTACATTAGGGAACGTAAGATTCACAGATTTGAATTGGTGCATCGCCACTGTAATCCATCGATTTAAAAAAAAAGTGTGCATCAGATACAAGTTTTTTAACGTTTGCATCAGTAAAAAAAAAAAAATTATATATAATTATTAGATTTGCTATACTTTTTTTCTTTACCATGTGACCAAACATTTGTGACCAATATTTTTTTACGTAAATCGATTTCTCCTCACTAAACTGTTTCTCAATCTCGTTCTCACCACTGCTGCGATGTAAATATAGCGTATCAACACTACGGAGACCGAGGCGTGTCCCGAGAGTCACATAGAATATATATTAACATGGCAGAGGTAGAGCTGCATCTTCCTGGAGACGGAACAGGAGAACGGCTGTTTTTTTTTTTTTCTTTTCTATATCTGCACTACAAAAGTCCGGTTTGTGAAAGGGCCATGCTTTAAAAGTCAGAAGGCACTTAAGTAAATTTATGATTTGCTGTCTGTCTGAAGCATTAAAAATATCAGCGATAATCTGTACCATATTGAATTGCAGAGCATCATATTTTATCTATTGCATGGTATTTAAATGAATCGCATTGTGTTAAATCGACCTGAAATCAGATCACGCAGCATCGTATCGTATCGCATAGGTAGCTGCTTCATACGTATCTAATGTTCGTAACATTGACTGTGCTTCGAGATGCAAGTCTCATAAAATCGTATACAATGATTATTCTTGATTGGCTGGTAGTTTCAATGTACGAAGTAGGTATTAAAAAGTTTCGAGACGAGCTGTTTATAAGAAAGTACATTATTTAGCTACATTTACACACCATTAGCTTCAATAGTCTTTCGAAGCATGTCAAGCACCTTCTGCAATTCTGCGAATGGTGTCAGAACGGCACTTTGAGCTGCATCTTCGTGTTCTGGAAGTTGGGTGGGTGCGAAAGTGAGTTCATGTCTTCATGTGGACGATGTCTTTAATGGCCGGTGCTCCCTGTGGCTGTGCGTGCAGCCGTGTGCTGCTAACTATTGGTGTGTTACTAAACTAGTCTCGAAACTTTCTGATCACTTTGTATATTCAAACTCTGCACTGGAGGGTTTAAGTAATAAATAAATAAATCAATAACACTCCTAATCGTGTCGGTTTGTGAGACCTGGTTGTCCTGCTTGATGATGTTCTGTGCAGCGAGCGTGTTGTTCTTCAGGTTGCGTGCGAGGTGCAGCATGTCCTCTGCTAATTTCTCCTGCATACTGTGGTGGTGCTGCAGTACGGCGTCCAGCTCGGCGGCACTCTCGCCCTCACCCCCCACAACACTGCGGCTGCGAGACGACAACACAAGACAGGTGCAGGGTTTTCTAATCTGGATGGATTTAATGTTCACAGAATCAGGATTAACGCCTGCGAACATTTAAAATATATCTCTCCTTTGCACACAGGGAAAAGATGCTCACAAGTCATGCTTTTCTTTTCTGTTACACCAAACCAGAGCTCAAGTTGCACAAACCTGTCAGACAGGGTGCATTCATCTGACAGGAAGTGGCTTTCAGGACCACAAAATGCCAAATAAAGGAGAGAGAAATGAGGGAAAGAGAAGGAGACTGTATGATGGATGAAAATGATACGAGTGCCTCACCTCCTATGTCTCAGCTCTGTCTCAGCACCTGATTAAAGGAAAAAATACATTAAAAAATTTATTTTTATTTTACGGAAATTTCAAGCACTGATACAGTATCTCTCTTTTATGTCGAACCAAAATGACAGAATGAAACATACCTGCATTTGAGACGGCCTGTAAAAGAAACAAACAGAAGCCTATAAGCAGCTTTTCACCACTGATTTATGAGACAGTAATGAGACTTCCTATATTACAGCCCTGTGCTCAAAAATTTACCCTTCATCTTTTTTTTTTTACATACATATTGTAGTGATTCACTCTGGATTCTATCTGGGATTCTGAATTTTATTGTATATATGCACAGTAGATTATTGGATTCCAAAAATCTGGGATTTTTTTTATTAAGTCATTAATTAATTTATCTACTCTAAATAACCAAATATAGCGAGTTTAAATATTAAAGTGTGGGGAGAAAAAAAAACAGCAACTGTGTCTGTCAAATTGATTAAAAATGAGAAAAGAAAACCCACAAAACATTTGTTTTGGCATAAATATTAACTACTGGTTTCTGTTAAAATCCCTCAATCAGCTGCCTGTAAATGTAAAGCGATAAGTCGAATTGAATTGACATTAGAGATCGACTGATAGTGGAATTTACTGATACCGAAAGCTTGGATGGTTTGTACTCGCTGCTAACTGATTAATCAACCGATGGTTTTTACAAGAGATTATTAGAATAGAGTACACACTAGTAATTAAATAGTACTGAATTTTTTTTTCCACCACTAGATTCGCCACTAGAGGCCGCTGTAATAACGAGAGAAAACTGGAAGCCGGAAAAACTGTTTTTTTGCAGATAATAGTTCCAGCAATTAACTATCGGCGCCATCTATTGTGCAAAACCAATTAAAAACACCTGCTCCTTGATGAGCATAGAGTGCATACGAGAAAGCGAACAGCTTCATGATGACGAAGAGCTCAAAACGTGTTCTGCAAAAGTGCCAAATAAGGTTTTCAAATAATTTAAAACGTTGAACGTTCTTAAATTCCTTAAAAATTAATATAGCACAACAACATAGTGATTATGCCTTGAGAAGACCTCCACTGAAAATCCTATTAGGTAAACAGGTGATTAGTCACAGACGAACATAAGTCAGGGTTATGCTACTATCACCATGCTTCACCTGAGTAGCTTAGAACATTAAATCTATCAGTTTGAACACTTCAATATGTCTGAAAGGAAGAGGCGGGGAATAAGACACTGTAGATTAGAAGAACAAGCTCACAGTGCTGAAGAGCTCGGAGCGCATCTCCCCCATGCACCGCGCTTTACTCTGCATGTGCACCGTCTTGGTGGCAGACATCCTCTCACTCGAGATGGTGGGTGTGCGACCTGGTGCCAAAAGCTGATTGGCTAAAGCTTTCTCTGAAGGAGACGGCTGCACAAAGACAGGAGGAGTGAAATTCAGTGTAATCTGTTCTTTCCATGAAGCAAGTGAATGAGATAAGAACAGTCACACTGACCAGCTTCTCAGCCTCTATAAGACCTTTGAGGAAGTCTACTTTACGTGTGTAGTCCGTCAGGATCTCAGCTGTAGGTTTGCTGTAAGGAAAAGGAAATGATAGTAAATCAAATCAGCACACACTTTTTTCTCTCTCTCTCTCTCTCTCTCTCTCTCTCTCTCACACAGACACACACACAGCCTGTCAGCTACAACATTCTAGGTAATTTAACAGTATGAAGGTTTACTTTGTCTAAAACTAATGTATAATGTACAGATGCTTGTACAATTAAAATCATCAGGTAACCCTTTATTTTCATTATGTATATATGTAGCACAAATGTATTCAAAGAAAAGAGAAAATGCATTTATCATACCCTGGACTTTTTCTCAGCGCCACCAGCATGTCCTCCAAGGCACCAACGTACTTTAACAACAAAAAAAATATTTTTAATTATGCAAGACATCACAGACAACATCCAGTAAACGTGAGCTAAACCCAAATCTCATGCAAAAAAACAAACATAAAAAAAAAGCTGACAAATGAGGCTTCTGCTGGGAGGGAGGGATGGATAGATAAATAAATAGATAGACAGACAGAGACATATTTTCTGATGATCCACACTAACACAAAGCAAACATATCTAAGTAAAAAGCTAATGAGCAGAAAGTGATGCATTCTAATGCTATTCATTAATCTGAAGCCTTTGGGCAGATTATAATTGATTATAAATATCTATAATATAAACACATGAACAAATGTTGAGAGGTTCTATTAGTGCAGGATGTCTGTAAGACACTATGTGTAGAGAAAGTGGGATATAAAAATGTACAATGTATTTACAATCGTACAAAAGGTATATACAGTGTATATACAGATGATATATAGACATGATGATAATCTAGAATAACATATGATATCAGGCACCACTTTACCTTCAGGAAATGGTATAAAACTGAACTTTTCTAAAATTATAGGAGGAGTTCTTGGATGAGAATGGATTTGGACTGTTTAGTTAATATCAAGTCTGCTACATTGGCTTAAGACAGTTTGCATGAACGGTTCTCCATTTAGCACTGAACCGTACACAACAATAATGGACCTGTAATGGACACACGTTCGGTGTCTTCCAGATGAGGATGGATCCCTTTCGAGTCTGCATCCTCTCAAGGTTTCTTGGAACAAACTTCTAGGCACTAAACTTACATTCTAACTTTATAACCTCTCTAAAGCCCATTGTTTAAAGTGCTACAAATAAAACTGAATTCTCCAAGCAACTGATCGTTTTCTCCGCATCCAACATCTCAAGTGAAAATGCATGGGATGAAGAGAAAACCCCAAAGTAGAAAGACCTCAAGGGAGATAATCTCAAAGGGAGTTCAGATCCTGTGCAATGCAGGACCTTCATCATATACCACTGGAGAACAAATATTTTTACAGTCCATAAGAGGCTTATTAAGACATGATCTTATACAGTGTGACCTTTAAAGAAGATTGCCAGATTTAAGAACATTTATAGAGCCACAATCCCTCCATAAGGACGCTATAGACAACTAGAGCTATTCGTATGGAGCGAAACAGCTGCTCAGTGTTTATCTTCAAAAGACTGGTGAAACCCTGCCTCTTCCTTTCACACTAAACTACCACTTTTCCCACCATGTTCGTTTTCTGTCTTTATGTTTAAAAAGAAAGTGGGCTATAATTCCTCTCAACCCAGTGAACCAGTGGATTTCTATTCATTGATTGAGGCTCGACGCTCTGGTACGTTGCTCTGGATAAGTGTGTCTGATTACTGCTGCCAATGTAAATACCGTCACAGAGATTTTGCTGCTGAAATAATATGCACCGACATGTACAACTGCACAGTAAAATGGCTCGTATAATAAAACAACAAACACGAATCTTCATTCAAGCCTGTTGCATAATAAATATGTCAGTGAGAGTGAGAGAACAGCAGTATAAATGATCATATTCTCTCTGGATCTGAATCCTCCTGCTGGCCGACGTGGCTCTCAGCCCGGCTGGGGGAAAAAACTTAACCACAAATGAACTCAAAACAGCGATAAAACCACCGACAACCGCAACATTTCCCGCTCAATCACGGAGTTAAATATACCTTCTCCAGCCTCCATTCAGTCTCTCCTCTTTTCTCGGAAGCAATAGCTTCACACCGCGATAATAACCGGATAAAATTGATTTCTAACCTGGACGCAGCCATATTGGAAACAGAAAACCGGGTGGCGCGGGGATATGACGTAATACGAACGCGACCGTGGTTGCAACGCTTTTATTATTATTTTTGTTTGATACATTTTTTAACAATCCAAAGTTTCTTGGTTTTACATTGGTAATTTCATTAGGTTTTAACAAGAAAAAAACCCCAAAAAATCTCACGTTATTAAGAATGTTTTAATGAATTTAACAGTGCCAGCAAATCACTCCTGTCACACAAAAAAGTGTTTTGTTTTTTAAACAAATAATGAATTATTACCTTTCCAATTATTGTAGTCATAAGAATTTGCTCAGAGTTCTATATGTACTGATGACGAAATTACTTTATAATAATAATAATAATAATAACAATAATAAATATAGCTGCAACTAGCGATTAGCATGGATCAAGCAACTAATGTACTGAAGGTCATAAGGAAAAAGACATTAGGAACATGAGTTGGAGTTACACAGAGTTTCCTCCGTTTTCATTCCGTCAATGAATTATTACCATTTTTGAACATTTCTGCACTTGGTTCTGATCGGATGAAAAACGTAGGACTAGTTTGCAAAAGTAGGTTTTTAACATAATTAAGAATCATTAATGAAGGATTTTATTGACAGTAGGGGTCCTTAAGGCAAAATTTCTTAGCATGAAGAGATAAATCAAATGATATGAAAATTAAGTGTATGTTTGAAAAATCGTGCAATATACACTTATTTATACAAATGAAAAACATCACCCCCTAGTGGCCGATGTCGTGCAAAATTCTTAGAGATTTCTAAAGCTATGGGTTGTTTAGTTTTGATCGCCCTTCGTTAACCTTGTCTAACAGGTGTTCAAATGTAATTGGCAGATGGATACGCAAAAATCCTCATGGCACATTGGACATTAACACGACATGCATTTATAATAAAATATTTGTGGAAACCTCGAGAGAGCAAAAAGCTTAAATGTGTGTCAACATCGATGGGTAAAATGTAATAGTGGGCTCTCACCACTAGATGGAGGTATAGATTTATTGTAAATACAAAACGCAGCTGCTCAATTTGTCGAAAATCTTCCATTACATCTCCAGACACCACGACGATCCAGATCCATTGACCCAAATCCAGAAACTGATCTAAAATGTTAATTTTACAGTTAAAATAGTTGTTCATTAAAAAAAGAAAAAAAATGGAGTTTACCTCTCGCTTATCCTTTGGAAGCACTTAGTACATTTCTCTCTACAAATAGTATGGTTTATTAAGCAGTGAGTCACCAAGCCCCAAAACACCCAAAAGCCCAGACATCTTAAACCTCGAGTTGAATTTAAAAACTAAATGCATTAAAAGGCTGATTTTCTTTGAAGGTAATGTAAAACATTGAGATGCCTTCTTGTGTGTAAAAACAAATGTGCTGCGCTTCATCCAAATCTTTTGGAAACTACAGTAATTTCTGTAGTCCATCAGTACTGAATTTTATGAATCTTTTTCATTTATTGCATGGCTAGACTTACATTTATTGATGTAGAACAGTCACATTATCAAGTGAATCACTTTTTTTTTTATCTGTTTTCTTCACAAATTAATAATAATAAACCCTACGGCTTGTAAAGTTACAGAGAAACAACACTATAAACTCCTGTCCTGAAGTTTTACTAAAACGCTCTAGATAATCTCATGCATATTTTCACATATAGTAAAAATGTATTAAAAGGAGCACATTAATATAAACTAAAATGTTTTGCAGATGCACTGTATTATCATTACCCTCTGACCAATCAGAATCCAGAACAGCTCAGTGGTGGGACTATTGAGCTGAATGTTCTTTAGTGCTCCAAAAATTCAGGGTTCACTTTCAAAACAAATAAGCACTAAAATAGTTAGCTGCTAAAATCACAAAGGTATGTTTTCATCATCAGTAATGCGTAGCTGTCAAACATCAATTTGATTCTTGAACAACGAGATGAACTCGCATCAATGTAAAATCAGCAGTTTAACCTATGAGCTCGCCGGTTTTAAATTTTACTGTTTACTATAAAAGCCATGCGAGAAGTTTATTAGCGTTGATAAAATTAATTTTTAGGAATTTTTCCTAAACTTAAGTTGCGCACGATTTCCATCGTGGATCCAGATGGCATCATGGAAATCATTAAACGTCTCACTGGTTCTACTCCATTAGTGCATGAGTGTGAATTCCATACTGATGATGAGCATCAGACCTCCATCTTGGTCCACGTTTATTCTGAGATAACCCTGCAAAACAAAACCAAACAAAACAACCCCCAAAAAAAAAAAACACTGATCTGAACCGAACGAAATGAAGAATGAAAATCAGGCACATCTGCAGCCAAGTACAAAGTGTATTGTAAGAAAATAATTAGTTCGATCTGTCCTTTGGATGAGGAACAGCAGAACAGAAACATTCGCCACTGAAAAGTACAAATACACCAAACAAAAGCAAGCATGTCGTTTGAATCCACTCTTCCTCACTCGCGACTCTTCCACATGGCACAACATACACCAGCAGGTTAAACACATCATTAGTAAACACAATACACACTCACACACACTTCTATGACATTCCCACTGACCTTGAGAGCAGCGTCCTACTGTTTACTATAGATCCAGGATATTGTTCATTGTCTGAAAAAAGCTGATGCAAATACAGAAAGGTTTTATGTTGCTTCGTCTGAGTGTCTTCCACCAGACAGAAAGTGGCTCATGCTGTTTTTTCTTTTGCTCTGCTGTCTGGTTTATACGATCTGTTAGATAACTCCCAAGGAGCTTGAGAAGTCCACAGTTCACAAAGAGCTTTTCCACCAACATGGTGCATGGTGAATAATGTTGAAATGTTTCCAGCATAACAAGAGAGCAAGAATTGATCAGAAAACTGAAGTTTTTGATATATCATTAAAACTAGATATTGCAAAAAAAATAATAAAAAATGTTAAAATGACTATCGCAACCATAAATTCAGCGTCCCTGTTAAGATCAGGATCAACTGCACAACTGTACATCGAGAATAAATAGCTAAAAGTAATCGATACATGTACATACATCCTGTTCTCCCTCTCTCTGTGTGCTGTGTAGATTTTACTATGAATTCAACTCGTAAACACGCTCAAAGCCAAAATAAAATAGAACATTTAAAAAATTTGACTGCTTAAAAAAAAAAAAAATTATTTGTTGGTCTGCACCAACCAGAATCTGCACCAGCAATGTGTTGGTGGGAAACGGGTATGAAAGTGTCTGAGATTTGTATTTTTTTTTTTTTTGTAAGTGTTTTAAGTAAGAGGTCATGTCCAAAAATGTCCTTGCCCTCATACTTTTCAAGAGAAACAGTACAAACATATACACGGACAAGAAATTAAAAGGCACAATTAAAAACTGTTGTTTTTTTTTTTTAAAAAAGAAGAAGAAATAGAAAGGTGCAATATCATGCTCTTTGTCCATAAAATAAAAAAAAAAATGACAAGCATAGAATTTAGGTTTATGATAGCACCCATGAGGCTGCATCACAAATATGCACTTTAAAAAAAAAAAATTCTATATTATTAATAACGAGGAGAAAAAGTGCTTTGTGAACAGGATCAGTCAACTTTGACTGAGCCGATATGAAAGCCGTAAATCAAACATCATCTTCTATACGAGCAATGTCGGGGTCCGAGAAGCGTCTGGAGACAAGGAGGTTCTGCGGGATAGAGGAGGAAGACAAAGAAGAGGACAAGGCATCCAATTCGGGCCCAGAGCCCAAGAAGAGAGACTGGATGCTGTCTTTGCGGCGTCCGGGCCTGGGCCGTCTCTGTACGAGTGTGAAGGCACCAGCGGGCAGGCGCAGGGTGCAGGGGATGATGGGATATCGGCGCTGAAGCTGATTTCTGGAGGATGATAAAGCAGGAGTGGAGGAACTGCAGTTCTTAGTTTGTGATAAACTCAGCTGGGATAGCGAGGATGAGCTAAAGGGTTTCGGTTTATGGGTTTGCGGTATGGCTGTCATTCTACCTGGACAGAAAGGAAATAATAGCTTGGTTTAGATAGGAGAAGGAATCCCCACCCTCCTCTTCACAACAGTCATGCATCTACTCATGCAGTTATCAAACCTACTACAGACCCCATGCACAGTACAGATCAACATTTAACCCAGAAACACCAAGCTCATGAAAAGCAGTATATGAGGGGCATTAAAGCAACCACACAGCACACTGTAATCACTTGAAAAATTTAGCATTCAAAACACCTGTACAGGCAGATTAAGCATTATTGGTAGCACTACATACATTACAAACCACATAAGATGGATAAAATTGTGTCATGATGAGGCCATTCTATGAACTTATGTAGGTTACAGTGAGAGATTTGCAATTCAAATTATGTGTTCAAATTTCTTCTTTTTTTTTTAATTTAAACCAAATCAAAAATAGCTCCCTAGTCCTGTGTACGCCTGGATTTGAGATCCAGATTAATCTGAAAGTGCTGATTCTTTGTCTGTAGCAGTGGCTCTGACAACAGGGAAGGGGAACTTTTCAAAATTATGCAAATGTGCTCGTTAAAAATGGGGACCGCTCATTCTTGAGGAAACGCTACATAAACCGGTATCATTTATATGGTGAAGGTTTCTGCAGAATCTGTATTCAGATGTAGTGAAGTGAAGCCTGTGAGAAAGCATCGGCTTTGGATGGAGAGGAAGCAGGTTGATCTGGCACGCAACGCACAACTGTTCTCGTTCCTAATTACTGCTAATTTGTTTCTGCTTTCAGAAACATTATGAGCCAGAGTCTCTGAACTGAATGATCTTGCCCCACATCTCCTGCCACATTAACCGTTTTTTGGAAATCGTTAACATCAGCCAATGATATGCTGCACCATTACGTTTTTAGACACCTTCAAGGTTCAAGAAAAAACAGTGCTGTATTCAAACAAAATTTGTCAACTGTTGGCAAATTTGTAAAATAAAGTTTAGGAAACATTAGATAAATAGAAATGTATTTTCTACATTACAATCTGTATTATAATAGTCACAGCCCCACCATACACAATTTTAGGTTATTCTACCTACAGACCTTAGTGCCATGCTTTCTCATGAGAACATAACATCCAACCTCTAATAATATATACATGCATTCATAAGAGATCCAAACTCCCACAGACCCCCAACACACACGTTCGGTTTGATCAAAACCTGCTAGAGAGCAGCCGGCACCGCGACTCTCTTTAATGGTACCAGCAGCGGCCTCTCCACACCTGTATCATAAATGACACTGTGACTCATCATGCCAAGAGAAAGTCCAGAGACTATAGAAGCCAAATTGGCTGTACCTTAATACTGACCTTCCATGTCCAAACAGGGGGTACGGTCATCTAAAAGACTTTCTGAGCTAGCCGATGCCTCAGAGTCCAAATTCTCCTGATCTGAACCTGGCTGCTCCATATCTGGCAGCCTGCACACCAAGTCCTCTCTGAAACATACACAAACACATTCAGCAGAATGCCTTAATAAAAAAAAATAAAAAAAACCATTATATTTAGGGTTGAATACATACAAAAACTGTTCTTCACAATCTTTTCAGCACCATTTCTATAAAAATATTTTTTTTTTGCATACATGAATATAATGCTGTGAGAGACAGAGAGAGGGAGTGTAAAAGAGACAAAGAAAGAGAGATTCGGGTGGACGGGAGGACAGGGAGTGACGAAAGACCAGGAAAGTAAAAAAAAAAAAAAAAAAAAAAAGAGAGTTGTGTTTAATCCTACTTCTCTTGTTTGATGGACTTGATTCGCTCCACCAAGTTCCTCTCAGCCTCTGTGTCTGAGTCAAGTGGTTCATTCTCAGGAACTACACGAAGGTCAGAAGGTTTCTCTTTCACCTGAAGTGCACACACACACACACAGAGTTATTTCTGAATTTACAACTGTTTCCAATGTGATGCCAGGTCATTTTAGTTCATCCCTGCCCGTGCAGCTCCATCAAAAGTGCTTCTAAAACCACAGAGACTATTTCAGAAAGTGTGCAATGTTTCTCGTCTGTCAGAACATGACAGACACCATCACACATAACTGGATAAACAGCACAGTCTACATTAGGAACACCTGTGCAACCATGCAATTATCTAATTGACCAATAATATAGTACCAACACAATGCATAACATCATGGAGAGCATGCAGCTCCAGAGCTTCAGGTAATGAACACATCAAACATCAGAATGAAGAAAGTGATCTCTGTGACTTTTTACTGGAATGGATGTTGAGCTGGTTTGAGTACTGCCCATGTTCTGTGATCTTGCAACAGCCATTTACATATGGAGCATTTAAAAGACACCTATTCAGAGTGGCTTACATTTATCACATTTATACAACTGATCAGCGATGGGGTTAAGGGCGTTCCTCAGGGGCCCAGGAGTGGGAGATTGGTTTAAATGGGATTTGAACTTGACTTTTGGATACAAAGTCCAATGCCTAAACAATTAATCTACCACATCCCCACGTTATAATATTCACAGAGAACACACCGTTTCAGATAGCAAATGAAAATGATAGATAGTGCAAGGCTTATGACCCATGCAGTAGAAATTGTTAGTCAAGTCTTATAAAAACAAAACCCTTGCACAAAAAACCCACAAATCTCCACTAAGGATGAAAACTAGGTATTATGTAAACCGTTGCAAACAAAAAAATATGAAAGATGAAATGAAAATTCATGCAGTGCCATGACGACAACCCATAATACAAAACCCCACATTAAACAGAACTACACACACATGCATGCAGTGAGGGGGGATTTGTTAAGAGTGTGTTAGCATCTGCACAACATGCGGACTCGCATATACACACGGTGAGTGAGTACATGGGACTCCAGTTGAACATACATACCGCTACTCCTTTATAAGGAGAGGTAAACCTTAGAGGTAAAGGCCAGGTCTACAGAAACCAACACAGAAGCAGGGAGAAATGCGTCACAAATTGACAGAGCAATTCTTGCAGCTATACACACAAATACAGTAGACAGAGAGAGAAATTGTGAAAGAGAGCAAACAGACACATTGAAAGAGACAAAAATTGAGTAATATATAGATAGAGATAAAAAGAGAGAGTGTAAGGAGGCAGAAACATCCTGGAAGACAGCCATCATTCTTACTGTTTGACAACTGAAAAAATAGATTGAAATAAAAAAATTAAGAGATGGACAAAAAAAAATGGACAGAGACAAATAAATTGTGCGACAGCATTAGCTGCAGAAAGGGGAGATAAATAAATAAATAAATAAAAACAGACCCAGAAATAAACTGAAGGAGCCACAAAGAAAAAAAGGCAGAAATGCTGCAGTTGTGTGTGTCTGCACAGATGTTTAAATCCTCTCTGGTCTTACCGTGTTGCTTCGCTTAAGCTTGAGCTGGTTCTTTGCCAGCGTTTCAGCATACTCCAGTTGCTCAATCTCTTCCAGCCTTTCAATATATCGCCTCATTTGTTCATTAATCAGCATCTCTACACACCTGTGCAGCAGGAGCACACACAATCAGCATGTCTACACACCTGCACAACTATTACATTTCACACACAATTAGCAAATCTAAACACCTGCACAATATGCTCACATAAAAAAAGTATAAAAAAATTAAATGAAAAGACATGGCATGTCTGTTATAATCATTGCCAGTTGTCTTTGGACTGGCAGCAGGACACATACGTGGTTGTCTTGGCAACATCCTTCATGCTGAGTAGCGGGTCAGCACTGTCAGGGCCACGCAGGATACAAGGGGCAAAAACAATGGCCAGGGAGTTTGGGGTCATCCGGTTACTCTTCTCCTCTCTCGACACTCTGGAGGAAACAAATTGTTTATTACTGCAAACATTTTTACATCACAGGCAATAAAAGTAAAGTCAAGTAAAACACTCATGCTGGTATAAGAAAAATAAAAAAATGTCTTATTTATCTTTTAGAACAACAATGATTTTCAATTCTTCGGAAAAAAAAAATCATTCATTGTTACATTTAATTTCATGATTTAGTGATTAATTATGTAATATTAACTATAAAAACAAGAATCACACCCTCAGCAGGTTCTCTTTTTAATTATTTAAGAGAGGAAGAAGTTTCAATAATTTAACTGAAAAGAGAAATTCTGATTCATAAGCGTAATGTTTTAATGTATCCTTCAACCTAGATCTGGAGAAGGCTCACTTCCTAACGAACTCCTAAGCTACTCAAAACTACAAACACAAGGCATGAATGAGCTGTGAACACCAATGCCTCACTTTTTACCGAGAGGCTGAATTGCTCACCTGACTAAGTGGAAAATGAGTCTCTCCAGAGTCTGGTAGTGGGCTGTAGGGAGCTCCTCTATAATCCTGTAGATGGCCTGAAGCTGTTCTTGCTTTTCAGGTAATTCTGTCCAAAGAAATTCAAACCATTTAATTTAATACAGGAGGGCAAACACTCAAATGACAAATGACAAAACGATCAGCTGTGTGTTAACTTTAACCCTTGAACTGACCACTGGTAATATAAACAATCTACCATGGCACCAGACAACATGTAACATTAGCTCAGGTCTTTATAAATAAAATAAAAAAACATTTATGTAGTCATTCTCACCACACAAGTTTTCATTATTTTCCTGGAACAGTGAGTGAAAACATTTGCATTTTTTTATTTATCAAAAACAAAATCTAATATTTTATATGTTTAGTTACATTTAATGTTAAAATTCCAAAAATACAATTAATTCCTACTTTCACGTACATAATAGCAGCTACAAACAGTTATTCCCTCAACAGAAAATGCCACTTGTCATATTACTGTGAAACCGCAAACCTCCTCTGTCCACACGATGTTAAAACATTTTAAAGCAATAACGTTTCCACTTTTCCTGTCACAAAGCACAAACTTCTTCCCCAGATAAATATCTCCTTATCGAGTTATCAATCAACACGCACAGTTTTTATTCGATTTATGATTTAGGTGTTTTTGAACTCACCTACTGCATGGAGAAAGTCATTATAGTGATTAAATGTCATTAGGGGTTCAGGGAGCTCCCTCAGCCACTGTTTCACCAAACCAGTTACAGTGTGGATGGGGTAGTCCTCCAAACACACGGTATTAGGATCTGTAAAAACAGACACACACAGCTATAACAAAACACCACACATATTTATAAAAACAAGCAATTTCTCCAATATTTACTGTGATACATATATCTATATATATCATCAGTGTAATGCTACAATGAAATTACTCTAGATATGCTTTTAGTCTTACCCAGGACCCCAGGGTTCCTCCACATTTTTTATTTCAAAACTCCATACCTTTCCAGACTCAAATATGCAAACTCCATAAAGATTTTTTTGACCATTTTAAACATCTTAAATAATGATTTTAAAAGTCCAAAGTGTTCAAAGAGCCGGAAAGTATATACGCAGGTCGAAGTGTCTCGTGCAGGGCAGGAACGTTTGCTTTTTCAGATCTTTGTGTTAATGAGCAAATTTTGGGGAAAGAATGAAAACAAAAGTGTGGACACAGAGCGTTTTAATAGAAAAAAAATGCCGTTTTCAAATGTATCCGGATCCGGTGCCTTTGTTTTATAAAAAAATATTTTTACAAGTTCTTAATTTTATATTTTAGAAAACAGAATGGGGGCAATAGTACAGAAACACACATGTTTTCAAAAAAAATCACTAAAGTAAAATTCCATACTTATTTATACTTTTTAAAAATGTGTAGGAATTTTGCTTACCGGTTTCCAAAAGTTGCCGGAGCTCCTTTATGCGATTGGCTGCGCCAGATTTCCTGTAGATGCCCTCAGTGTAGAGGCCATTCATCTCCACCTGTTCTAGCAAAAGCTCCAGAACCATGGGAATCGGGACCTTATCAGTGACCAGACGGCACAAACGCACACCAAAGTGCTGAGAACTGGAGTCCTCTTCATTCTGGACCAGACATGAAGAAACAGGAGACAACATTTACGAAAACAAGTAAGTTTCCATTCAGAATTTTATTATTTTCCTGGAACAGCAAGTGAAAACTTGGCATTTTCTTTTTTATCAAAAACATAATCTAATATTTTAGCAGTTTAGTTACATTTAATGTTGCATGTCCAAAGAAAAAAATGTATCCCTTCTTTGCAACTAGACAGTTATTCCCTCACCAGAAAATGCTTGTTATTTTATTGAGAACCCACAAACCTCCTCTGCCCACATGATGTTCAAACATTTTAAAGCAATAAAGTTACAGCTTACACTGTCACAAAGCACTGACACTGACTTCTTCGTTAATAAATAGCTCCTTATCGACCTATACACTTATCACTACACACTAAATCGATTTATGTGAAGGGTAAATCGCTGCTGTATGAAAACTTACAATAAAAACAATAACATTAGAATAAGTGAATTCATTAAGTGGACAGCTTGTCAAGTTTGAGTGGTTGTACTGTAAGTTGTACCTTTTTTGAGCAGTAAGTATTACAATCTGTGACGATTTTGGACAGACACTTCTTGTGGCAAACCAGCTTGCAATCTGAAATGCAGACACCCAGTTGTAATTCCATTTTAGTTTCTTGTCTTTGACACTAACATCAGCATTGTGTAAATGGTATTAAAAGGTAAAATTGAGAACTTTATAATACAGCCACTATATTTAAATGTGAGTTTCTAAACATAAGATTTTAATAAGAAACAACAGATTTACCATTAAAGTAAATGATAATTTACACAGGATGCATACTCACAGCTGCACATGTAGGCTTTCTCCATCACCCAGATGTAGGAAGAGCACTGGTCACATGACTGCATTATGTTCACCTGGAAGTTGCTAAACACATGGTCCAGTGCACTTTCCGTCTAAACATGAAGAGGATGAAGGAAAAAAAAAAAAAGAGTAATTTCGTAGCTTTGTTGTTACCAAAAAAAGGGTTATGACAAAGTGCTGAATGTGCGTGAAGTGGGTGTGGCTAGTGTAAGTGAGTGTAAGCAGCAGCACTTACGTTCTTGTCTTTTTTCCGCCTCTTTTTCCGACCCTTTGGAGGCTGAAACAGATAATGGGGAAAAAGGTGGTAAAGATGATATCCTAGTTTAAACTTTATACAAAAAGAAATCCAAGTTCCAGGTTATGTCTATAGCGCTTTTCACAATGAACATTAAGAATGATAGGTAACTGATGGGTGTTTATCCCTGACAACAGACATGGCTACACAGCATTATATTTCGAAAGAAGATATATATTTTATGTCTTTTTCTACCTTCGCAGGTTCAGCCTCCTCCCTTTTGATCTCCCCTCGTATAAACCCATCCAGCACTGACTGGAAAAGATTGACAACAAGCTGCACCTCGCCCTTCTGCTGTTCACCCGCTAAGCTGTTCACCTTTTTCTGGTAGCCCCTCATTAGACTCTTATATCCAATGTGAGGCTCCTGCAGAAGAAAAAAAACAGAGAAAAGTGTAGTTTGTAAATGATTGCAGAAAACAAAATAAGTATATTCAATAATATAATCAGTTATATCAGCTTCAATCTAGTGAAGTATATCCTTCAGGGTAATCTTAACTTTAAAAGCCATACAAAGTACAAATATATACTGGTTTACTGTAATTTTCATGAAAGACCAACATTATGATTCTTATATTTAAACTTCTCGATATCACCATGCATTTGTTATATCTGTTTTAAATAAAAATGCATTGGCTTGTCAGACAAATTCTAATCCAAAGACCATGCAATTTATTTTTTTTCTACATTATTTAGCACATTTCCTCATCCCTACTTCAATGTAATTCCCATTGCCACCATTAGGCGTTAGTAAGAAGACCCAATAAAAAACACTACTAATGGACAATATAATTATATCTAATCAGGGCCACCAGCAGTAAAAGATCAGAGATCTGCCTTGAACACTTACTGAACGCGAATACATGCTTTTGATGTTCTCTCTGAACAGCATGGTGGCTGTAATAAAGATGTGCTCTGTCGCCGACAGGTGCTTTCCTCTCGAACGCAGGTCGTTCACCTGTACCACGCAGAAATGAACCAAAAAAAGCATTAAGCACTTAATTTCTTTGTTTTTGCACTATAATTTGTAATCAGTGTTGTTTATGGGACCTGATTTCCGAGAAACTCATCGAGATGCCGAAGCTCGTTGGCATTGGTGATCTCCCGGTCCAGTGAGGCGTTCCACTGCTCTGTGACCCGTGTGGCCCGGCTTATCTTAATAGTAGGATTTCGACTCAGGCGGCCACTGGGAGGCTCGGAATGAGGTGTGCGTGAAGATGTGATGGCTGTGTGCGTCAGACGGAGAGAAAAACAATCCAACGTGTTAGACAAATTTCCACTTTGTGAGTCTTTAATGATTCCAAATGCGTAACACTGCAGTTGAATTATTTGAAGGAAATAATAAAACTATTGAATATTTCCACCTTAAAAACACCCAGCAACTTACAGTGAACGCTCTCTTTTTCACTCAGACCAACTGCCAGTGTTAGATCTCCGTCTTCTGGAGTTTGGGCCTCTTTATGAGGACGTTTCTTCAAGATCTTCCTCAAGAAGCCTGTTGATCTGTAACACAAAAAGCACCTATTTGACAACTGCAAATTGACAAGAATGATACTATATAACATTTTTATTTATATATTAACAGCTCATTTACAGAGACTTGCACAGAGCACACTAAGATAAATGTGTAATTAATGTTTGCTTTCTTTTCTTAAAAAACCCAACCGACGCAACCTAAAGTATGATTGAACATGGAATCTGGTGGTGTCGGGCCAAAATCTCAGTTTAGACATGAACCCTTTTAAACACATTTGCCCATTCCAAGTACTTAATGATATGATTAATTGAAGGAATCTCTTTGTTCCCATAACTAGCTATAAAAGGGAGTAAAAAAATTTATGTCAGGCTCTTGAGCAGGTCAGATAAGCTCAGGCATGGCTGGTGTTTTCCCATGAGCTAGATGACTCAGGTTTCCTGTGCGATAACAGTTTGACAGCAATGACTGCTCACACAAGGACACAGCCAACTATTCACTTCAACAGGGGTAAGCACAGAATCATGTATTTCAAGCTTCTAATTTCACAATCTAAACCTCTTTGGTTTTATACATGTGATTACATCAAACTTTAGAAGCTGATGAAGTGAAACAGCACTAACTGTAACTTTCCTGATCAATACTTTCATAATTTTCAATTGTGTGAAATACCAGAATCTTTGGCACCACCAAACTGGAACAGAACATTTTTACATCAGCCTTTGTCTGAGTAGTTCTGGTACCAGATTAAATGTTCCCAAAGAATAAATTGTACTGTTACATCTTTTTCTCTATAATAATAATAATAAGAATCCGATGTTCTAATCGCACCTCTCAGGAGTGGGAGGATGGGCATGAAGGCTGTCGTCCTGCGGTGGCCTTTTCACGCTACTCACTCTTCCTCCCTGTGTACCCTCAACAACACGAGGCATGGGCTGTAAAAGGGATACAGAAATAATCTCAATTACTTACACCACGGTTTCACCAGGTGTGCCGATTCTTCAACCAAAGGCACAGTGCATTTACAGTTTTAAAAACAATCAGTTAGCACCACCACCAGGATTATAAACTGCTTTTATTGTCTAGACTGAACACAATTTTAAGAATATGCTTATTCTCAGATAACAATCAGAATGTTATTGTTGAAGTTTGCATTTTTAAGCCAGAAGCCTTGCCTCATACCCTAAGAAAAATCAAAATCAAAATTATTATGCACATCAATATCACATCACATTCTCAACAGTTATTAATTACTGAACAGAGAATAAGGAATATGTAAGCGATCGTGGTTGGCAGGAACATCATAAGCATGTTTGCTCCAACAATGAGACTAGCGCTTCATTTTGCTCTACTACAGAAGGAAGAGTTCGCAAAACAAATCCTTTTTCACTCGTCAAATAGTATTTATTTTTTCGAGACAACTAATTTGTAGAAGTTAGTTAAACTCACTCAACAGAAAAGCTAATTCACTGGAAAAAACAAAACAAACAAACAAACAACAAAAAAAGAATGTAAAAAATGTTTGGCCTAATAAATGGTAAGAATGTAGTATTGAATCAAAATAGAAAATAAAAAAAATTTGTAAAAACGATTAAATAAATAAATAAATTTAAAACCAAACACAATCTGAAGTTGACTAGCAGTTTGAATATGATTAGTGAATCTTTTGGATGATTAGTGTATGAAAGCCCTAACAGCAGCCATGCTTGATTTCTTGTTGAATAGAAAAGGAAAAAAAGGCAGGCCCTTTCATTGATTCTTAGCACGCTCATTCAGTCTCCCCAAGCAGCTCTCGACTCTGAGTTAAGATACGTGACCTGCACAGGATTAGTTAGAGAGAACCTCCAGAACTCCACATCCTCCATTTCTGCACTTTTTACATTCAAGCAGTTACGTACAATGCCAAGTCGGTGTCTGCGTCTGGGACACTTCCGACAATGCACACTGCCCTGAGTGAGCCAGAGAGCTTGGTTTAATAGGTAGGTGATGTTTTACAGATAAACAGAAAAGAAAAAAAAAATACTTGTAAACACTCTACCTGCAAAACTGCGGGGACATCTGAGGTTTTAAACTCTGTAATGTCATCAAAAGACCGGGAGGTCCTGAAAAACACAGAGGAAAATAAGAAAAATAATTTCTATGTTTGAGATATGATATAAATCTAACAACGGATGATGCAATGATTATTGTAATTGGTTATATCCACTTATTTCTACAGTGTAGGATTGGTCTATGGAATCATTCGCTGACTTATGAGTAATAAAACAAAAAAAAAAGCACTGTGCAATAAGCCATACTTTAACATGCTAGCTTTCTTATCTTCTTGGTGTCTGGTTTCTTTCAGCATAATCTCAGGCTGGGTGTTGCTTTTTTCTCGGCTTGGCAGTTCCTTGGTCCATGGAGTGTGTTTGGGTTCATTAGATGCAGGCACATCCAGGGGTAAAGTCGAGGGTCTGACTGGGCCGGTTGCAGCCTCTTTCTTTACCATCTCTTCATCTTCAGCCTCCTTCTTAGGCTTTTCATTCTTTTGGGATATGAAGGTGTACTGGTCAAGCTCTTTGCAGCGCTCATCTTTGCCTGCAGCAGCTGCACGCACACTCTCCCTCTGGTTGTGTTCTAAACCACGCTGCCTCCTCAGCTCTCTCTTTTCCTGACTCCGGGTGGTGGGAAGTTTCCCAATTGGTGGTGTTTTGGGCCGCCCTAAATCAGGATGAATGGCGTTAGGTGTTAGGTTATCAGTTTGTGGGCTTTTTACATAATCTTCTACAGAAACACTGATGGATGGTTTAGGGAGGGGAGAAATGGAAATTGTGCTGTGAGCAGTAGCTGTATTCGGATTCAATTTTTCTGGTGTGGTGGTGATAGAGTCCTTGTTTGCTTCTTGTGCATCTCCCATAGCTTTATTTTGCTTCTCTACAACAACCAAACTCTTACTGTGCTCAGGTGTTACTTGACTATCCAAGAGCTCTGCTTTATGCTGAGGACCAGCCTCAGTTTGCTGGCGTTCCTTTTTCCCAGAGGTCTGTGCTAAATCATTCTGACTGTAAATTTCTAAGACAGCCTGATTATTAAGTTGCAGAGCTGGTGCTTCCTTCTTTGTCTTCTGTTTTAAGAGTTTTGCTGCCTCCTCCTCTGCTAGCTTCTGTTTAATAGCAAGCTCTTCTGCATCTTTTTGTTTCTTTGCTTCCTCTTGTGCCCTCCTGGCAGCCTCAGCTGCCTCTCTCTCTTTTCTGGCTGCCTTCTCAGCCTCTTGTGCTTTTCGGGCCCCCTCTGCTGCCTCTTGGGCTCGTCTGGCTGCTGCTACCTCCTCTTCTTTCCTCTGTCGAGCTTCTTCCTCTTCTCTCTGACTCTTATCTTCCTTCAGAGAATTGTACCTAAAAAATTAGAAAAAAAGAAACAATTAAAATACAAAGAACATAACTATCCCAGAGGGCAACGTAAACATTATCTTTAATCCTTTCACCTTCTTCGAGCCGACTGGCCTCGGACCAGGGCCTGGACTTTGGTTACAGAGGCTCGGCAACTCTGGTATTCGGCTCTCCGTTTGTATCCTCGCCATGCAGCTTGAATCAGAGTCGCTGCTCTACACCGTCTGCTGCGGCATTCCCGCCAGGAGTGCTACACCCAAAAATACGTGCTTAGATGCAGATTCACGTTTTCAATGTGCAATATACAAAAACTTTGCATTTACCTGAATAATTATGGCTGCCTGCCTCATCCGTATGAACTCCCTTCTCTGCATTTTAGCTTGGAACCAGCGCTGCAAGAAAATTATTTTGTGCATGACGTCTTTGTGGAGGGTGTCCTGAAGCTTTTGCCTTTCTAGCTCTTTAAGATACACCTGTAAAAATCAAAGATGCAGAAGCTTACAAGAAGTGCAGGATAGAGAGTTGTAATGTAACAAAATGAGCACATCTACAGTACATGTTATCACAATATATAATATATGATCTACAACGATCAGGCATAACATTATGACATAACATTTCAACAACTGAAGTGAATAACACTCTCTCTTCATCATGGCACCTGTTAGTGTGTGAGATATATTAGGCAGCAAGAGAACATTTTGTCCTCAATGGTGATGTGTTAAAAGTAGGGAAAAATAGGCAAGCGTAAGGATTTTGACTAGGGCCAAATTGTAATGGATAGACGACTGGGTCAGATCTTCTCAAAAACTGCAGCTCTTATAGTGTTCCCAGTCTGCAGTGTTTAGTATCTATTAAAAGTGTTTAAATGAAGCAGCAAAGGTGAACCGATGACAAGGTCATGGGCAGCCAAGGCTAATTGATGCAAGTGGGGAGTGAAGACTGGCCTGTGTGGTCAAATCCACCAGAAGAGCAACTGTAGCTGAAATTGCTGAAGAAAATAATGCTGTAAATGCTCGAAGGATCAGAACTGTCTTGGCAGCAAAAAGAGGATCAACACAATATTAGACAGGTGGTCCATGTTATACCTGATCGGTGGCCACAAAGTTATACCTGGTCGGTGTATAATAGCTCACGAATTCCCTACAATATTTAATTAAATTAATTTTTATTCATTTTTTGCATTAAAAAACAAGTGTAATATCTATACATTTATAATTCTTTAAAGTTTATCCCTAATGAGCATCAATTGTAGCATTAAAATACTGTTCCAAAAAAATCAACCTTATGATCCTGAATTAAATATAAACAAAGCCTGTAGTTCAAAAGTTCCTCGTTAACACTGTCTTGCATGCGCTGTTATTTCTAAACAGGAAAAAGGTGGACCTTAGTTTTGCCGATCTGGTACGTCTTGGGGTCGAGGTTGAGGTTTTGAAGCAGCGTCAAGATTTCTTCTGGAGTAGACGCTTTTTTTGGCAGCAACACGCGAAACTGCTCAATGAACTCCTGTATCAGAAATACATTTTAATACAACATTTTGTATAAACTGAATATACACAAGACTTTCTATAAATTCGAACATCATTATATTTCTGAACAGCGTCAAATGACATTCGAAAGCATTGAAATACATGGAAGGTGTACCTGAAAGGTGTATTTGGCAGCGTATCCTGACCTCCTGATGCGCACTGTCTCTAGCATGCCTGTGTAACGTAGCTGCTGCAGAATCAGCGCCTCGTCAAAAAACATCTCCTTCTGCTCACACACACACACACACACACACACACACACACACACACACACACACACACACACACACACACACAAAACATTACATTTACTGCATTTGTCAGACCCTTTTCCAGAGCGATATACATTAATCTCATTCATACAACTGAGCATCTATGGGGTTAGGGGCCTTGCACGGGTCCCAGGAAAGGCAGCATGGTGTAGCTGGGATTTGAAATTTAAATGCCTTAACCACTAAGCTACCACCTCCCCACACTTTTCACATTATTAGAATTTCTATCTGATAAATACGAGAAAGAGCCCTATTCAGTATTCTTAAGTTATAACTTTTCAAATAATTAGTTATTACTTATAGTTTTGCCTGGTGTGACTTTGTGGTACATGTAATGAATTTAGAGCCAACTTCAACAGGAGGAGTTTCCTGAAACTTCCTGGTTGGTAGCATTTGCTTGCTCTGTTAACTCCTGATAAAAAACCTCTTACCAAAGATGTTTCTTTTCTATTAATCTCAACTCTATGGAATCAGAAATTTAGTCAATACAGTTTTCTTGGTCTAAACTCTAGAAAGAAAGCGATTTGATTTCTACTCACACTCTGCAATTGTGTGCTGTTTTGTTTCATGCAATAATAAAATCATGTACAGTGTGTTATCAGAGAAAGGATCATTCTGGCACAGTGTAAAATGGCACTTATGTTGCCTTCCTGGTTGTAGCAAAAATGGCAAATGTACAAGTATTAATATTAGCAATAATTACTCTTACCAGATATGCAGACTAAAAGATCACTAGTTAGTCACTAGAACAATCCTGCTTAGAGTGTACACTGGGTATCTATCTATCTCAGGAATGAGCTTTGTGTGTGTAAGTGTCTGTAAGAATGAGGAATGCAGCACCTTTTCAGCATTTGAACGTAGACAGCGGATGAAGAAGGGTTCAGCCTTCGCCAGGGTTTCCAGCAGCTTACCGAGGGAGGTCTACCAGAGAAAACATATGGCTTATTGCTTAATTCACATCTTGTTTGATCACATTATTAATTAATTAATTAATTTTTCTACACAAAGTATGTGCAGGTGATGTGATGACACATAAAACTAGCATAGCATTTTAAATACAAACTGAATTTGTTAGACTTTGGTCCATTTGCAAAGACTCCAAATATTGTACTATATTATTAGCAGACAAACTAAATCTTTAGCATCATTTCTGCAGAACTTGTGTATGAGCCAATGGATTTTACATGGTTTACATAAGTTTTAGTTGTGAGAAAAAAAAAAGGTGTACGCGCGTTTGCTGGTGCATGTTTGGTGAAAGGAGCTGTACCTGGAACTGAGCACTAATACTCGGGGGCCTCTTCTTCTTGTGTAGGTGGAGCAGAGGCTTTGTGGTGCGGTCATGAAGGCCCACGATAAACTTCAGTGAGCGAGAGTCCAGCAGGTTCTGCACAGCACATGCATGGTCAGCAATGGATACAACACGGATGCTAAAACGTTTACGCAAGGTAGAACCCCCCTCAACAGAAATGGTATTGTATAATAGTACAAAAAAAACTATTTATAAATAAATAAAATATTGTACCTTCGGAATCAGCTGCTTGTTCTTTGTGTTCTTGTTCTTCCTGCAAAGGAGGAATAGCGTGGTTGAGTGTGTGGTGGGACGGGGCTGAGGGAGGTTAGTACGTTGTTATTGCAAGTCATGCACGTGCATAGGCGAGGGGGATTAAAGGATGCATGTGAATAAGACTGAAGAGAGAGAAGGGGAATGATGAAGAAAGGAGAAGAGAAAATTATGGATCCTTTTTTTCTTGAGGACAAATTGTATATTTTGATTGCGAATATATTTGACATTCTCGTGTAAGAAATGCTTGCCTGTAATGAATCAGGACTCCTGTTTTCTCTGACTGTTTAGGCTATTACGGTTCAATTGTTTACTCGTATATTTTTCCGCTGCATTTTGGTTGTTATTGAAATGACCTACACCTTTTCTGAAGCATTCCGAAACTGCAAGTCCATCAGCACTCCTGTTACATTTGTAACCTTAGATAATTGAAAATGATTTGCCAACAGGAATGGGACAACACGGAACCACAATGGCACAAAAAGGTAATTACTAAAGAAAATGCAAACAGTGGCTTTGCACAAATATTAATTTGTGGTACCAAAATTTTTTTCCTCACATCAATTCAAGGTCCTAAATTTTGAATGAATTCATAAGAACAAAGTCAAAAAATGTGTACATTTAAAATAGATAAATAGATGGACTGGAATTACATTAAACAACAAAAACACGAATCCCAAAATCTTTTCCCCTGACTAAAAAGTCCCTGTTTGTGAAAATGACAGACTACATTAGCTAGATCATGCAGCGGGTTAGCGGTTATGTCTCATTTCTAAGAGACAGTGGGAGGTGTATTTGTAGGTTAGAACAAACACAAGCGTGGCAGGCAAAAACAATTCAGGAGAGCCTAACAAAGCTCGAGGTTTGTAAACACTTCATTCTTTTAACTGAAGCAGCTGGGCACAAATTAGTGCCAAACGTGTTAGGAGGGTCTATTAAAGCAGTATGGCTTTAGGAGCATTCATTATAAATTGTACTTTTACGACTTAAGTCAAAACAAAGCTTAGCCAAGAAAACAGCGTCATTTGATACAAAATGTGACGCTGGGGACAGCAGGCGAGTGTCAGGGGTCAACAGTTACGATGTCTCTTTGGACCGACTCACTGAAGAACGTGACGTGGGAAGCGCAGGCGACCCCAGGACTGAAGCAGCTTTCGTGGGTCTTCGCCATCCAACTGCAAGTCCTTAATGGAGTTGATAATTTGGGCGTGCATGTCGCTGATTCACATTTAGTGAGGGGGATGTGTAGATGGAATGAGGTAGGATGTGGTAAAAAGGACAGAAACCCAAACGTTAATTATGCACCGCTGGAAAGAAAAGGTTCCTCCACCAAAGTGCGCACAGTCTAGATATAATACATTTTACTCTCTCTCACACACACACACACACACACACACACACACACACACACACACACACACACACACACAGAGCATGGTAGCAGATGAAGAACCACAAGCAGCTTAAATTCTAATCATAACCACAACAGTGTCATGAAGGCTCGCCATCGTGCCTTGCGTGACTGTGACTCTCATCTGCGACCACAATGCTGAACTCAGGGCTCTTAATCAGAAGCATGGTAGTGCTGTTATAAAAAAACAGGGGGGAAACATTGACGTGAGAAAGTCCATGCAGGTGCAACTCGTGATATTGGTGTTAACTGGTGCTGACTGATTGCCTCCATGTGGTCCATGCACTTATAAAACCTACCACACAGCTCAGAGGTCAAACAGGATGTGCTGGCAGAGAAGGCGTTGAGACGACACACTGATAAACCACTAGCCTGACTTTTATTCGCCTAATAAATACTGCCTTTACTAATGGCATGATATAGAGACCTGTCTTATGATTAAGTCATTTCAATTTATTCCTCTGTCTCACATTTGCATTAGACCACACTCATCCAATCGTGGATTCAGTTCAGTAATAAACAGACTACACTGTGACGCTAACTTGCTTATTGTCCGAGCATGCATTAACTTCAAAAGAGAAAAAAAAGATGCATGCAATGTTTATAGCTGTTGTAAAAGAGAACAGGAACTTGTTTCACAGATGTTCCACATAACATGTAATTATAAATAGATAAAAAATAAAACAATTGTAATAATGAGAAAAGTGCTGTGGTCTAAGAGACTCAAAGACATGCTCTAAGAAAATAATCAACTTTGGGGATGTTAACAGTATCTCTAAAAGCTTGCAATAAAAAAAACAACAACTGCAATCTCCTCTTATAGCTCCAAAAGCCCACAGCAGTTTAGACATGAAAGCAATTTACTCTAATATGTAGCTGTGTAGTCAGAGGTTATTGCTCCAACATGGTGAAGAATTTCTCTGGCCCTGTGCTCTCGTTTGTCACCAATAACCACAAAAACAGCCAGCCTTATTTGGACAAAGTATTTACCACCATTATTTATCCGATAATATTTTTGCTGCATCTGTGGTAAAGATAGACTAAGCTCCAATAAAATCCTGAGTGAGATTTGCACAAGTAGCGTACTTGCACATGAGCTCATAAACTCCATGTCCCAGTCTGGCCTACTGCAGACAGCTGCTCCTGCCAGACCCCGAGCTGTGCTCTAGCTCCTCCACTTACTTTTTACTCTCATAACTAGCAAAGATGTCCTCGAAAGCCTCTAGGGGGCGCTCCTCTGAGAGATCAAAAGAGAAATCGAGCATAGAGGCCCGGCTGTGAAGCAGAAACAGCACACAGGCAATCAATTATCACAGAATGGACTCAAGGAGGCTGATCTGTGAGCAACTTTTTTTCTCAAAGGAGAAAGAAAGAGATAGATGGTCAACAGGAGAACACCACAGGTATTCATAGGGCAATAAATGCACAGCATCTAATCATCAATTTGGGATCATAGGATAACATGTATAAACTATATGACTTGAGGAGAAAATGTTGCTATGATTGGGTAAACTTGTGAGAACCTGCCTGTAGTGCGCCTCCGGGAGGCGAGACATGTCACATGATCTCCACAAATAAAAGCAAAGGACAGGAAGAGATCATGTTCCTCACAGCACTTCCTGCTATGGCATTAGATAATTATAATCTTAGTTTAAGCCTCACCGATACATCCTCTCGATGGGTGTGTTGGACCGCTGTAGCTCTCCCAGTGGAACTCTTGAAACAGGTCTAACCACACCTGCATGGAAACACACACACACAAATATATGCCACATGCACAGAAACTTTTGATGTCTATTGAAACAAATTCAAGACTTGCTGAATTCCTGACTCAAACAATACCTCCTTCTGTTTACTTTGTTCTTAGCCTGTGCGTTTAATAGACTCAAATCCAGACGTGCGTCACACACACCACACTTTCATGTGCAGGCTAAAAATAAACCTTAGTGATTTTTTTGCACTAATCTGATTCTGATCTTAAAAAGCCAAACTCTATGTACCGGAGGTTTTCGCAGCCCACCGGCGTCCAGCTTCATTGAAGGCAGCAAGAGCACGAATGGCAGAACGGAGGATGCCCCAGCGGAACATCGCTACCGGGTCCATGCCAATCAGCTGGCGCACGTAGGCCCGATCACTGCTGCGCAACAAGGCAACGATGTCTGGCCGCATGTGGTCTGTATTCTTCTCCCGGAAATCCTGCCAAAATGTCAAATATAACAGGCGTCAAACACGCTAGGGAGCAACTGGCAGGTGAGCACAACAGCTGTAAAATACCTACCACTTTATTTATTTTAATAAAGAAACCACATGGGAGGATGGTAACTAATCAGTAAGTTACTGTCACCATCTGATGTATTTTACTTTTTATTTTACTCCGAAAATAAAAGATTCATTTACTTATACTAAATGACATGTCAACTATTTTAATATCATTGTCATATTTTATCCTTATATAGTTACACTTTTTCAAAAATCCCCGCTCAGCGTTCCCTTACCAGACTATTTTCCTCTCTTAAAAATAATCAAAAAAACAACACAGCTCGTCATGTTACCATATCTCCTTATAGACGTCACCATATCACCGATTACACATTTGTTCTGTCTACGTTATGCATCTACTTTACAAGTTTCTGAAAATTAGTAGATATTGCAGGAAAGATAATAGCTAACACCGGAATGAGCACATAAATGTAAATGTGATATGCACTAAGGAAAATACAGAATTCAAGTGTTGTAGTATAATTCGATAAGCCAAATGTTCCTTACTAGTAGATATAATTTCAAGAGCATTTAATTGTTTTGATGGAGCATACATGCACCGGTCTTAGTAATAAAGGGGGGGCTCACAATACTTCAGCGTTATATGACATACAAAAGAAAGACAAAAAGGTAAAAATGTTATACAGCTGTAGATGTTACCTTGATCTGGTACTTGACCTTTCCAGCAAAATGGCGGATAACGAAAGCTGGCTCCATCACAGGTGTGGCCACAAAATAGTGGTTTCTCTCATGCTGCTGCTTAAATTTTGCCAGCAAGGTTATATCTGTGGCATGGGGAAAACTAAAGAGATGCGCAGAGAAAATAAACACAAATAAGAAATGGAGAGAAAATATTTTTTCTAAAGTAAAGAGCATCTGTTATGACATGTATGTGTAATACAGAATGAAATGTTGAACCTGTTTTTTAACAGGAAAGGACAAATCAGTATCAAATGGGACAAGATCTCTTGTTCAGGCTATTGTTTATTTGTATTTGTCCACCCCTAAAGAAGCAAGACTAATATAATAGTTAGATATTCTAGCCTTACTTGCTCTCCTCGTCGAGTAAATAGAGGAGTCCGGTGGGTTTCTTGCTGATGAGGTGAATGCAGCCTACGTTATCAGTGTAGTCAATATTGTGCCAAGTAATGCCCTCAGCCTGATACTCCTCCTGCACAGACAAAATGCTACAACAATAAATACAGTATCTACCAGACTTTCATTCATGGCACAGAACTCCACTACAAACAAAGCAGAATAAAAAAAATTCACAAATTAAGTGTCGGTGTTAAAGAAAAACATGTAGCCTGACCTGCTCCAACGTGAAGATGTGCTGGTTAAAATAATACTGTAGCTGTTCATTAGCGTAGTTGATGCAGAACTGCTCAAAGCTGTTGGTCTCAAAGTCTTCAAAGCCAAAGATGTCTAGAACGCCTATAGACAAACACTGTGCAAAAAAAACAGATAAAAGAGAAATGTATGAGCACACATTCTGAAGCGTGCTGAAGTCCTCTGGCTTTATGAACTTAGATTAAGAAAATATGAATCATTATTAGTGCTGATTTGATGCCTTGTTTTAATCTCAGTGTTACTATTATTAGTAGTGCAACGTTTTTCCCCCGCATTGTTCCAGTCAAATCTACTGAGATACACATTTCTATACTTTCTCATGTTTAGTCCCTCACAATTGTTGGGTATCGATATTCATATTCCAATAACTTTAGCTTGATTTTCTTGGTCTTAAAGGTTCTTATTTGGACTTTATATACTGTTTGAATGCACTGATGCAAGAGTTATTACATTACATATTGTTTCAAAATATAGAGCAATTGGGGAGGCAAGGCAGCATTTTGTTTAGAGTGGCAAAATGCCTGGGTGTGGCTGCTATGCTCATGCTTCTGTGCCGGAACCAGTCACACTCCTTTCCTCTCACTGCAGTTTTAGTTCAGACATCTACAGTTTTTACTTAGGTAAATGATCAAAAAGAAAGCACAAGTCTGTGCAACAATAGCTTTCACATAAAATACTGAGACAGCCAGAGTTTTAGTGATCAGTCATTTAATCCACTTATGAAACAGGAAAAGGATAAAAATATGTAAGAATAATGTGAAACAGTTTCAGGTCTGATGGAGAACAGTGCAACATCTCACCGGCACAGATTCCTCCATGTCCTTCTTATTGAGAAGAGCATGATTGATGCGCAGGACAATCCAGTCAAAAAGCGCACTGTACAAAGACTTGGCCATAGAGTCCCGGGCGGTGATCGCCTAAGGAAAAGAAAAAAATTATTCTCTCAATCTGAAAAAGTTTTCATACATGCAGTTCATTTAGTATTTTTGCAGGGACAAGGAACTGAGGGGGGTGAAGTCATTCAGTCCAGTGACTTTGCAAATTAAAAAAAAGGGTGAATACTTCCATAAAGTGCGTAAAATATTGAAGAAATGCCTGCTGTACCTCACTGTGGCTGTAGGGAAGGATCAGCTTATCATTGACCGTCACCGCTTTCCTCTTTGTGAGCGCCTCGACTAGCAGCTCCTCTTTGACCTGCAAAGCACACACACAACAGTACACTAAACTTCTTGTAATTTATATAAACAGATATAAACTATTAAACTGCACTAACTGTATGTATGCATGCATTAGATGAAATCTCTCACAATTAAAATGGACAATCTCGAAAAAAACAAAAAAAACAAGAGAGAAAATGTAACAAATTAAGAAAAGAATTAACCAAACACAAAAAAAGGTTTTTCATCATTATATTGCCTCATTATAAAAAAGTTATACTGTTTTTATGATTACATATATCTACTCAGTATGCTGTGCTGATGCTTTACTGCAAATCACTCAGTTACCTTGAGGAGTTCAGAGAGGTTTGCAAGCACCTCAGGTGGTCCCACATCCAGGCCCTCATCCCTGCCTGTGGCTTTCTTGGAGTAAGTGACATTGCCCAGGTACAAAATTGCTGACAGCACCGAGAATATCCTGAAAGAAAAAGCGACTTCTTTTAAAACCACTCATTAAAGATAATTATACCAGTGTTATTATGATCTCAATTCTGATATATGAATCATTTAAGAAAACAGCAGCTCTGTCAACAGTGTAACTGTAAATTACAGGTCTTATATTAATGCAGGTAATTCATAGCAATTTCCACAGCAGATGCTCTACATACAATAAAAATTTTAAACTAAAATGATTTGAAGCAGTTCCTTTAGGTAAAGCTGTAAGTCATCTTTAGGGCAAAGAAGTGCATGAATTGCTTATTTCTGTGTAAAATAATAAGCTGTGGATTTATCCTTATACTACCTTCAATAGAGGAAAAAAACAGACTGGTGAGGTAATTTTTATTTATGGCTGCTATTAATATAAATCAGAACGGAAACTACTTAGATATACACATTAAATAAAAAAAAAAAGCAAACTCAAATTCTTTTGTAAAAAAAAAAAAAAAAAAAAAGTGTGTCGCATTAGGAACAATAACTCTGATCAGCAGCAGGCTGGTGTGCAGAATCAGTTTCTTTAATCTGCCCAATACTGAGTGTTTAATTCCTTACATAACAGACACTGGGTCAGATATGCACTTCCTCTTCACCCAATGTAAACTATGAATCAACATTTGCAGGGCGTGAGCAACAAGCAGTATGCACTACTAAATGCAGTGACTCAAAGCTGCTGAGCTTCACAGTCGTTTGTTTACTTCTAATGGAACGCTCAGTGCAAATAATCTCACCCAGCCCCTAAACGCCAAGATATGCTGAAAATCCAGAATTTGCTTCTCTGGATTAGCAGTGGACCTGCACAGTTAATGCAGCTAACAAATCTAACAATCAAAACAATATCCAGGTCACCAGGGATGCCACTAAGCCATGCTTATGTGGTTTAGAACACAGTGAAACTCAGGGAAAAAAAAACCCACCATTAAACTGAACACTGGGACATGAATCTCTGTACAGGGTTCAAACATCAGAAACAAACTAAAAACTGTCTACATTTGTTTTGAAGGAGTGCACTAAGCATTCAGTGGGTGATGTTTCATTTTCCAACCAGGCTGGATTATACTTTGGGACATTCTGGGCAGCACAAATTATTCCATAGCTCAGGCAAGGAATGTAAATTAATTTGCCTCAGAATGATATCCTGCAGCTTTTATTTTGTGTTGACTGTTTTAGAAAAACTCTATTCAGGACATAAATTGTTTCCACAAGATTTAATGTAACCATAAACGTATAAAATGTTATGTTATTTCTTTTGGAAACTGCTGTGACAAGTTTATTATACTGACTGTTTCTTGGTGGCAGGCAGAAAGCCCACCATCTCCATGGCCTGCTGCAGTCGCTCAAAGTCATGCCGAAGGTCGTCTGCGTCCTCTATGGTAAAGTTTTGCTATAGGAAATAAATAAGTATATATATTTTATATTATATTATTTAATTTTATATATATATATATATATATATATATATATATATATATATATATATATATATATATATATATAAATTAAAATAATTTAAATACAAAATCAGGCCCATTTTTGGCCTAGCATGCTTTTTTTTTTTTTCCTTTTTTTACAACTACTGAATCAACTTTGTTGATTGATCTCATTTTCATTTTTAGTATATGCTTAGAAAAATTTATATAGGATATACAGTATCTAACAAAAGTACAGCTAATCACATTTCAGCAACCTTTTTAGTATATCTTCTCAAGGGACAATAGTATAGAAATGAAACTTGGATATATTTTGTAGTCAATGTGCAGCTTGTATAGAGGTACAGGTTTACTGAAAACAAATCACCATACAGCCAATTATCTTTAAAGTAGATGAAGTAAATTAAAATAATCTATATATACACGTTACATGCTAAATACAAACTAATATAGGAAAAAACTGAATTGAATTCTGATGAATGCACCAGTGAGCCAATACTGCATTACTGTATAGATAGATGGGCTTACAATTTCTCCTACTTATGATTGCTAGTTTCTGTGTTCTTAGCTATCAGCTCTCTTCTCTGAACATGCAGTCAGTATGTGGTGACTTTACAGGAAGCATACTTTATCCCTGACATTCCAGAATGGTATGAGCTAGAACCAGCTAGAACTCATCCAAGTCAGGGTTACTCATTCTTCTGCATCAATGTGTTTATATTTTCTAAAACAGTGCTAAGTGCAACTATTTCTAAACATCATGAACATTATTACTGTATTTGGTCACATGATGGTCATAAATCTATTTTTTTCACTTCAGCACTCTGCAGTCCAAACTTCGGATGATGTTTCACAGCTGATGTACAAAATTCTCCAATATATAAATAATTGGAAATATAGCATCACTGCATCACTTTACACTTTTTGTACTTTAGTGTAAAGATTATTAAGGCCAATTTATTTAACCTGTCCTCACCTGCTTGAGGTAGTTGTAGTTCTCCGGCTGCAGGAGCTTGTACTCCTTGCGTTCCTCCTCAGATGCTCCCACCAGAAGGTAATAAAACACATGGTAGTTTCTGTGTGTGGAACAAAATGGCAGTTCAGAGAACTAGATAAGCAAATTCAAGCTTCAATTTAATCAGCTGTGTTTATTTTACACCCATCAGGAGTTGTTTTTCCACAATATCACTGATAAGGTTCTTACATTCTATAATTAGCTCGTCACTGATACAGATGGCTTGCCTTAAAAAAAAAAAAAAGGATGGAAAATGCCTAGCTTGATACTCCATAAAAAGGATTCTCTGAAGCAAATTATATAAACAATTAATGGTGGGCTGTTTTTTTTTTTTACCTTTCATTCTTTTCTCTGGAAACCAAGCGGGATTTCTCCAGCAGGTACTTCTCGACCACTGCCCTACAAAAGGAGAGAACCATCGATTTACATAATCCTTGTCTTCCATGCTGCATGTGGTGATTGATTAATAATCATGTTTGGTGGATGTTGATTGTCAATAGGAGTCAAGGGTGAGAGAGGCTTTTGGTTAATGGCACAGTGGAGGCAGATGGCCTAAACAATACTGCAAACTAAACAAAGAATCAAGTCGAAGTGATGCGACCATGCGGTCCACAGCAGCGCTATAAATAGCAGAACCAAAATAAAGAGCGACAATTATTATTCAAGTGCACAGATGATAATTAAAACCCATGGTTTGTTCTCTAATAAAAAAATATACAGGAAAGCATTTGGGATGGTTGAAAGCCCTATTTAGAGATCTGTAAGACATGTAAATAAAACACATACTGTATCAAAAATAAATAAATAAACCAGTCTCCAGCTTTAACAAAAGTAACAGACTTACTGAGTGCTCATCAATGGAGTGGGGATGACTGCATGGGGCTGCATTCAGCCAAAGAACAATGAAGTGCGTGAAAGCATCCTCTCAAGCTGCCAGCTTTGTTATCGGGTTTATTGAGCCTCCTTGGTTGCCGTACTTGCTCTGGTACAGCCCTGCTTTTGTTTCGAGCTGAACACGTGCACCGCACACAGTGCCAGCTGCGCATATTGTTGTCCAATGGAGACTTTTTGACAAAGACTCAGAAATGAGACAAAGGCAACCGTTGCACCCAGCATGACCCGTTTTCCCCTCCGCAATAAAAGCAGCTTGCTGCGAGTCTGCACTGGATCTAATCTCAGACTGACTCCATGCAAGTGTGTTTAATTATCGCACTCTTTGTTGCGATGGAAAAACAAAAGCACAGTAGTAGAAAGCCCCGAAAAGAAAACTGTTACGTAAACCCAAAAAGAAACCACTAATGACTGCAAAAGAATGAGCAGTTCTGTTGATTTAAGCTTCTCGTTTAATGGTTATATATTAATAACGGTTGTGAGTTCACCTCTTAAACACTGCTTGTTGGTATTGTATACATTGACAATGTTACCATTAGTAGCCTTGTGCCATGCGATGGTAAACTGAGTTGCATCTGTTCATTTATAGATTTGTTTAATGCAAATCATAGCAAAACAATCCCATTCCCACATGTGAAAAAAGCAGCACTTTGATACACACTGGCCACTGTGTTATTACGATTTAAAATTCTCCCGGCTAATTACTGCATACGTATGATTACAACATGGACATTGTAAACAAAAGTTAGACAAATTTTTATTTTATTTTTGTATTATCTATAAGTTTATTTTGCCTTTAAGCATTGCACAGTAAACATGAAAAATTACCATTTAAATCTCTTCATTCATTGCAGGAGTCCTGTTTAGATTTAGTGGCGTCATGGCATTTTGTTATCGCCACACCCAGAAAAAAAACCTGATTTGTAATTATGGCATTGTGGTGGCATTTAAAAGCAAATCACTGCACGATTACGATATTTCCGAATGGATACAAAGTCAGCAATATCCTACATAATTAACCATTAATTATATTAATCACTGTGTGTTTTTGCGATATCATGCATAGCCTAGGGAACACAAAAGAATCCTTTGGTCTTAAAGCACATAGGTGATGTGAATCAACAACAAGCAGGAGATGTTTTCAAGTACAATTCCTATCAACTTAAACTTTAACGGATAGCATGTGAAAGAGCAGTCTGAGTGTGAAGAGTGTTATCAGTGAGCATAATCAATTAAAATTAGCTCTAGGTGCTGTGAACTGTACACATGCACAAAAATGCACAAGCGTGAAGCAATGAAGCAAATGTGCAGAGAAAGTCTTGCACGTCGGTTATTTGAGCTGCTGACACACGCCCTATTCTTCTCCTCTTGACTGCCAGCGTATACACTTTGAGTATTTGTGTTTAAATAAATGAAAGTGTGTAGAAAATGTTGAGTTTGATATGATTGTTTCTAACTGTAACCTTCTGATGGACATAAGGCAAAGCACTTATATGAAGGTCACATTAAATATGGATTGTTAACATGATGCATTGTAAAGTGTTCATAACACATAACAGCAAATATATCCAGTCCCAGTTCCTTTTAAACTAATACAGGGAAAAAACATTTTACAACTGTTGTAAATGTAGCAGTCTATATCTATAAAACTGGGACTGTGTGATTGCTTATAATGCATTCTGATAATGATAAACGTAATGCAACTGATGAATGCATTACAAATATACCTGTAATGTCTCTTGGTAAATAATTACATGACTGTGTATAATGTGCTATGAATACCAAAACACATGACATTAATGCTCTCCAACGGCCCTTATCAGAAAGAAAAAAAACACAGTGCGGTTGGTTTAATCTAAGCGGAACCATTACCACTGCCTGAGTCTAGAACAGTTCCTTATTTCTAGTCATGCACATTCTCTAAGGTTTGCAAGAGGAAATGACACATGATTTTGCTCTGACGTGCATAATAACCACACAAGCTCTTCAAAACCTCCTTTCCCATGCTGCTCTGCTACATGCACTGTGGGCCACCCTGTAGCATTTGGGTCTGAGCTTAATCTAACACATCTGGCTCGAATACACAGATGCTGAAGAGTTAGACAGACTGATTAACTGAGCATGAGTGGATGTGCTGCTAATGACTTTACACATTTGAAGACACAACGCAAAACAGATGCAACAAACTCACCCCCGAACCACGCCACTCTCCAGGTAGTTGACTTGTATGAACTTCCCGAAGCGGCTGGAGTTGTTGTTGTGGGCTGTCTTTGCATTGCCGAATGCCTAAGAAGATGAAAAGGTGCGTAAGAAAGAGGAGTGGATTATATTTCCAGCAAAATACAGAGAGAATAAGCCTCTTCTCATTTCTGTCCGTTTTAAACCAAAAAATTTTTTTGTTCCTTTAACACAGTCCTCAATAACAGGTCCTTTCTGATACAATCATCCTTTGTGTACCAGAGGGGATTCTTTGAACATTCTTCATTGCTGGGGTATAACAAGATGGTTGGTGGAAATGTGTTTTGCACTAAAAACCAGACACTTTTTCCATAAATGTTTAAAAAAAAAAAAGGATATTTCTCAATACAGAAATCTTTAACAGTTACACACTTTTTTGATCTATATATTTGGAGGGCAGTGATGGACGAATTATACAAACAAATGTACAGATAATCTAGGTAATATATTACTCTAGTAAAAGTGCTCACTTAAGTAAATATATTTGCCTTCAAATGTACCTAAGTATCCAAAGTACTTTGATGTATTATGGCTATAATGTTCCTATTATCATTTTTGTCACAAGACCTGTGCATAATCAACTCAGTTAATGTGAAAAGACCCTAATGTTACTCTTAGCACACAAATCTATTAATAGAATGATATTAATTAGTAAAACATTTGACTAAAATGTAGTGGAAAAAGTAAAAATCTCCAAAAAAAAAATGGAAACACTTCAATAAAATACAGATACGTAAAAAAAAAAAAAAAGCTACTTATTTACAGCAAAGAGTTACATTTACTTCGTTACTGTTCTTCACTGTTGGAGGGCCAGTACAAGTCACTGTATTAGAATGATACAATAATGTAGGGCCGAAACACTTCCCAGAGTAACTCGAGTAATTCAAATACAAAAAATATTCGAGGCAAATTATTTTTGTTTAGTCCAATTAACTACACAATGAGCATAGTTTCCCTACGGACCATTATTACTGACGCACCACCCGCTAAACTTTGGCGTGCTCTGGACTGGGAAACAACAAAGATGCTGCAGAAATAGGGAGGGATGAGGAAAGATTCATATGGAAGCCCATTTCCACCACATCGGGTAGCATCACCCCCTCTATAATGCCAGAAAGCTTAACACAGTGAAAATGAAAAAAACTACAATCAATAAAATCGCATGGTATCAAAGCCTCCGATCCCTGGAGAGAACTCAGTCTAACAATCATCTAACAGGCATTTGGCAATTAACTTCTCTAAATAGGTTTAGTTTTTACAGATATATGTATTCAATTTCAATAAAATAAATAAAATCAAAATTTTCTAGAAAGGAAATAAATTACTTGTTAATTTTAGAAGACCTATCTTTTTTTCTCTTATATTTAGTATATTTAGTGTTGCTCTTTAATAAAGCAAAAGTACTTCTTATCCACTTACTCCATTAAATAATGTAATAAATCGGTAGAATACTCGATTACTGAATGAATCGATATCTACAGCCCAACAATAATGTATTAGAATTAAACTGAACTGTTAGAGCTACTGTTGTAGAAAATTTACAAGCCTTTCTTATTCATGATTTTCACAAACACACATTGGACAGAATAAATCTGACCTGTATAGCTTTACATTAGACACAAAAACATTTTTGAAAGCAACATCAACAAACACTAGTCAGATCTATGGAATGTGGAAAATAACCGTAATATAAACTGCAAAAACAACTGAGCAACATTCAAATCAAGATCTTGAGCATCTGCGCTACTGAGAAAAAGAAGATATGGAGATTCACACAAGACTTTATCTGATTTATTCCTTTCTGCTAATTAAATCTCACCTGTCATGCATACAAGCATTTATTTGTGCATCATATAATGTTTTATTGATATACACCTTTATTAATGAACATCATCTTAAAAAAAAAAAAAAACACGCATTTTAAAAATGGTAATAAAATAATATTTCAACAGAATCAAACTTACTAAAATGTTTGGTATCATGACATCCAGGCACGTTATCATGGTTTTACAGCTGATTCCTATCAGGGTTCATGCTTATGCACAGGAGAGTTTCTCAAGAGGCCTCCACGTAAATTTAGACCCATTCATCGAACTAAAATAAACACCAGAACTAGAACTAGTGTTAGACCGATTGCCACATGTTGATAATTTAGTGTAATTTCTAAATTTGTTATGGGGGGAAACACAGGACACACTCCCTGTTGTAGTCTCTGTGAGGCTGGAGGTGGTGGGAAGAGACAGAAAATGCCAGCGGGGCTCACAGAGCCCTGTTTGTGTGTGCGTTTGTGTGCAAGACAGAAAGAGAGAAACGGTCAGTGACACCGAGTCAGAGTTTGATTAACGAGGTATTTGATGCTCCAGAACCCCCGGGTTGATGCCAACCTTAGCCAGCAGGCTTAAAGGCATGAATAGTGCTCAGTGTTTACCAAGCACAGGAAACTAAATGCAAAATAAGACAAAGTGACCCGGGTGCATCCTAAATAGGGCTGCAAGTGTTCCAAATACAGGCCAAAAGAGGGAATGGTGGTATTTTTTAGCCAGCCATTTTGAGGACACTCTATACATACACTGATTAAGATTCCATGCACTGAGGCGTCCATCTGTGTCTTGGAAGAAAAAAAAAGATATTCTATCTTTTAAATGTGCACAGTTTCAGAATATAAATGTGCAATATGCACAATACCCTTTTGAATATTTAATTTATTTAATTATAAACCATCTCAGTGATTTTTAAGCTTGTGAGGCTTGATTGTTACTGCAAAAAAAACAGAATAACAAAGAAATAATAATAATTGTTCTAATTAAATGTTAATAATAATTTGAACAATAAACAGTTAGAAACTAATACACATTTTCAATCAACTGCTAAAAATGCTGCTCGATAGTGGACTCCTAAACCATCCTGGGCCTCTAAAATGTCTGGGGCTTGGGACAGCTTCCCTGGTTGCCTTGGCCTGTTGTCAAGAGATCAAAAGCAAAATTGGCATGGTCTTGGGGAGGGAGCGGCATACTCGCTTTCCTAGTTAGTTAGTGTCTCTGAGCTTGTGTGCACAGAAAAAGGATAGGGATTTCCTTCTATAAATAATCAACAAACGTATAGAGAGATAGCGAGAGAGAGAGAGATGGATGCACCATTTGTCTAACACCCAGCAGCCATGTGATGTCATTATGGAGTGGTAGAAGAGCTCAGCAACAACCTCTGCAGCTCTGGTGAATTCCATGCCCAGGAAAATTAAGGCAGTGTTAGATAACAATGGTACTCACACAAAGTACACAGATTTCACTTAGGATGTACTCACTTTTGTTGCCAGTTATTTACTTAGTTATGAAGTTCCCTTGGGGTGTACTCAGTTATATCTGCCAGTGAGATAGTGTGTATGGATGAAGGCAAAACATCAGCACGGTAAGCAAAAACTACATAACCCTCATGTGAAAATAGTACAGTTTAATAAAGTGGTATTATGCAAAGTTAATACTGCTAGCTCTTTGGCCATAGAGAAATTTAGCAACGGGTCTGTTTCTTTAACCAATCAGATTTCATATGCACCTCACAGGGCCAGCTAGCTGGCCCAGAATAGCAGCATTTTTCCATCCTCTGATTGGTTGGTCAGAGGGAAACTGTTACAGCCAAGTTCGACTGGCAAAACACATGTGTAGCTCTGCACACATTAATACATCTGAGAGACGTTTTGACGCCTACGGATGAAAATAAATTTATTTGGTCTCAGAAATATTTAAATACATTTTCAAGAAAAGCGAGACATCGTGAAAAGAGGTTGGCCAACTCCGAAGCTAGCTATCTTGTCTCAGCCTGAGAAAAAGACTTTGTTCGTCACTTCTAGACCAGTAAATACGAGCGGTACCACTGGCTTACAGTCTCTGAGGATTTGTGCAAATTATTAGTCTGCATCTCTGTGAGTAGGTTGCATTTTGTTAAAATGTTTATGTTTTTGTCATGTTATTATACAAATATTGATTCTGAACTGTTTCAGATTATGTTGGTGCACAGTTGAAGTTGTAGTGTAGAGGTGTGGAGTCTTGACTGGGTTTCTTGCTTTAGTAAAATGGTTTTCACCCTCCATATGTGAAATGCCTCTCTCTCTGTAATGCCGCGCGTTATGTTGCGTTTTTGTATTGTATTGATGGTTTCTATAATCGCGATGTGATAGTGGTGGTGTTAAATGGTGGATTAAGTCGAATAAGTCCCCACTGAAGGCCCAGGTACCAAATGCACTGATTGAGAGAGAGATATATATATACGCTTTAATTACTGCCTCAATTCGGCGTGGCATGGAGGTGATCAGTCTGTGGCACTGCTGAGGTGGTATGAAAACCCAGGTTTCTTTCTTTGACAGTGGCCTTCAGCTCATTTGCATTTTTTGGTCTCTTGTTTCTCATTTTCCTCTTGACAATACACTATAGATTCTCTATGGGGTTCAGATTTGGTGAGTTTGCTGGCCAGTCAAGCACACCAACACCATGGTAATTTAACCAAATTTTGGTGCTTTTGGCAGTGTGGGCAGGTGCCAAATCCTGCTGGAAAATGAACTCAGAATCTCCATAAAGCTGGTCAGCAGAGGGAAGCATGATGTGCTCCAAAGCTTCCTGCTAGACGGCTGTGCTGACCTTGGACTTGATAAAACACACTGGACCAAAACCAGCAGATGACATGACTCCCCAAACCACCATTGACTGTACAAACATTACACTGGACCTAAAGCAACTTGGATTCTGTGCCTCTCCTCTTTTCTTCCAGACTCTGGTATCTTGATTTCCAAATAAAATGCAAAAAGTTCTTTCCTTTCATCTGTAAAGATGACTTTGGCCCACTGAGCAACATTCAAGTCTTTTTTGTCCTTTTTTGCCCAGGTAAGACACCTCTGACACAAGGAATGCACAAGTTGTAGCCCATGAATACGTCTGTGGTGGCTCTTGAAACGCTGACTCCAGCTGCAGTCCACTCTTTGTGAATCTCCCCCAAATTCTTGAATGGGCTTCGTTTCACGTTTTTCTACCCCATTTTTTCCTTCCAATTCAACTTTCCATTAATGTGCTTGGATACAGCGCTCTGTGAACAGCAGCTTCTTTAGCGATGACCTTTTGTGTTGTGTATGTGCAGGGTTTCAATGATTGTCTTCTCGACAACTGTCAAGTCAGCAGTCTTCCCCCATGATTGTGTAGCCTAAACCATTTAAAGGATCAGGATCATCATATTTGCAGGTGTTTGGATTTAATTAGCTGATTAGAGTGTGACACCACAAGTCTCCAATTTTGAACTTTCACAATATTCAAAGTTTCTGTGTTTTCATTAGCTGTAACCCACAATCATCAAAATTCTAAGGAATAAACACTAGAAATATATCGGCCTGTGTGTGTGATAAATCTATATAATATAGAAGTTACACTTTTTGTATTGAATTACTAAATTTTTTTAGTTATGTTCTAATTTATTGAGATGCACGTGTGTGTGTGTGTGTGTGTGTGTGTGTGTGTGTGTGTGTGTGTGTGTGTGTGTGTGTGTGTGTATTTATATAGATAGATAGATAGATAGATGGATAGAGAGAGAGAGAGAGAGAGAGAGAGAGAGAGAGAGAGATATACACACTTAAAACTTGAATGAAGTCAAGCATGAACATTTTAAGTAGTTTGTGAAGCCGTCAACCATTTGATTCATATACAGTTTTGAAAACACTTTTGAACGCAGTGGAAAGAAATTATTCAGATTCTAACATGCCCTAGCCCAGCAACTGTGATTGGCAGTTGTGAAGGGGTATGAGGAAATGGTTAAGTTTACCTGAAATCATTTACAATCTTTCTTAAGCAACACCCACAGATCTAGGAAAAATGAGTGGATAAACACAGAGTAAAATTGAGAATAAATATGTCTGTCCAAGTCTCCTTAAATTAACCATAACCTGGAAATGTTAAACGGAAGTTTTACCTTAACATCTGAACATTCACGACTGTGCCTTTTATTCCTGCACTTCATTTGCTTTGGATTGCTTGTCTTACTTCTGTGGTTATCTCTCTGAAACAGCCTTTGGCTATGGAAACATGCTAAGTTCAACCCATTACTGGCTTCATATAAAGTGGAACAACTGACAACTGATGCCAAAAAAGAAAGTTTGGGGTATGAAATAAAACTACAACAGACTTCTTATCCACACTGAAAAATCTACTCCAGTTCTCCACAAATATGTGACATCTAGTAACAAAGGACCTATTATTAAATAGAAGCAATCAGCAAAGAACTGTCATGCAAATAACACTATGAGGAATTCACATGATCGCTAACTATAGCCCTTTTCATATTCAGCCTTCGAGCTGGGTCACAATCATCATTGCAATCTCATCTTAGTCGGTCTGAAGTGGCCTTCGTGACTTCTTTCTCTTCAAAAAAAAAAAAAAAAAAAAGTCCCCAACATTAGCTCCGAGGTCAGTGCCTCATTGATGAACAGCAGTGCCTACAGGCGCTAACTAAATCAGTTATGTACTAACAGATCTGTAGGTTTAGTCAATTAGATTCAAAAGCTTAGAATTTAATTATTACTGCAAAATAATTACACAGGGATACACAAATTAGATTAAAGCACTCAGAGCCAGGCTTTTAGAGGAAAGTCTTCCACAATTGGGGTGGTGTTATAAAGTGGGGTTGGTACCACTCCAAAACCGATCAGTTTCCTTCACCAGCATATCCTCATGTTTTATTCTGTGTTTACACAATCTATTTCAATTATATCTGTCTAATTGAATTGACATAAATCTGGGAAGCATCCTACTATCAAGCAGCAGCTAGATGAAGTGGAAAGTGTTTTTTTGCCACAAAGCATTTCCAGATGACCCACAACTGTTTCATCTTTGTGTTCTGAATTTGCATACACTTACAGAAAACAATGGAAAGCCTACAGTGACAAGTGGGTTTTGCACCTTTTCCCACGTGTTCAGATAGTCTCAGGGTCATTCCTTAGACAACCAAATATAGTGGAAACCCACAGATATTACAATAACTTGAGAGGGGAAAAAACGAATTAATAATAAAAAATATAAAAGATTCTGGGGACTTCCTGAGGAACAATGACTCTTTGAGCTAATATGGAGAGATGAATAGCAGCTACCACTTCCTGTTGCACAAAAGAGTTCTGCTTCCTGTCGGATCAGGCCCTGAACTGTAGGAAGTTTCTGTCTCCATTAAACTTTGGGCTATTGTGGGGAAAAAAGAAAAAGAACTACTACGCAATTTATAAGCCTACTGTGATCTGTTTATCCGAGAGGCCCAGCAAAAGCAGGTCACAAAATTTGGTTACATATTTTTTATCAAAGGTCAAAACACATAACAGGTGTTAAATAGGACAAAAGTAATATTTCTATGCTCTTATTGAAAAGTGGGAAAAAAGCTACCGGTGTGTTAAAACCACTAGCTGTTTTTCTGGATATTATTGTCCTCCAGACAGTTGTGCGAGGCATGTAGAGACCATGATAAAAGCAGACCTTTAACAGAGAAAACTGAATAAAGAAGAACCTGTCTAACCTGTCTATACACTGCTTTGGGGATCAGTGGGTGGCTTCTCTTGCGCTTTCTTTTTTTACACTTGGAAAGATTCCTTAAAACTGCAGCAGCAACAATCAGGCCAGGGTTGCAGTGATCAAATGATCTAATGACTGCTTCACAGTTAAAAATGCTGCACAAACAAGACTTCACACTAACTGTCAATTCAGAAGGAGGGATTTAAAAAGAAATACTTTCTTGCAAGTTTATTTCTTAAGTAAAAAAAAAAACTTATTTCAGACTGCTTGTAATGCTAAGATACAAGATGTCCAGTTTCCACCAATAACATGTAAATGTGAATGATAATCCTCCGATTGTGCTCTGATATAGCTCATATAAATAAACCGCCAAGATCTGACCTTTAACAAAGGTTTGCTTTGAGGCCCAGCCAGATGGAGACGCAGTTCTGATTGGCTGCAGACTTGGCAGTCATTAGCTCGATTAGCACGCTATGACAGAAGGTCATTGAGGACGGAAAGAAAGAGATGGGCTACAGAAAAGAACATTCTTACCACAAACTAGTTTTAGTGCTCCTTTCAGCTCTATTGCACACATCACTACTTAGACCAGGGTGATTAAACACCACTATGATTGTTATATAAAAGATGTGCAGATGGATAGTTGATTGTTAAAATACTATCCATCTGCACTACTCTCTTTTATAACAATCATAGTGATTATATATAACAATCAGTGTTGAATTCTGATCGATCAGAATTCAACAGTGCTGCCCAGAATAGGTGAACCCTCGGACTGTCACTCCACGATGTTGTATTTGTCTAATGTCAATTTATTAACACATAGCATAAAAACTGTGGTTTTCTAAAGTGGCTCGTTCTTGCATGCTGCTGCATGTACAGCCTTGTTTTATAACCCATATGCCTGCAACCTGATTCTGTGTTGAAGCAGGAAAAATAGCTCAAAACGGGTTGTTTATCAATTCTGCAAACAGAGACTTTCATCACATTCCCGAAAAATACAGGATGTCCTGAAGATTAAGCCTTTAGATCCCAAATTTCAACTCTTCAAGTCTGACATGAGTCAAAACACAAATGAATATATGCAAAGCACCTGCAAGCAAAAAATGTTGACACGATTAAGAGCAATATTCTTTGGCTGTAATTAGATTTCAGTGTTTGGAGATGTGAACTGGATAAATGTGCAAATGGTTGGGGTGCATAAATTTACAATGAAAAAAGTAAAACCGTGTAAACCAAGTCACATTGTCTGATACACAAAATATCAGCAGCCATTTCATGACATGGAAGACTTTTCTTAATGAGGAAATCACGGTTTTATGCCTTTTGACATTTAGAGAAGCCAAAAGCCTGATTTCATGGACTCCAGCTGCCTGTACATTTAAATAAGCAGGCTGGTTCCGTTTCTACTGAATTGTTTCTTGAGCTTTTCCTGCAACCACAAGCAAGGAGGAAGTAGCAAGCCGAATCTTTGCTTGTGGAGGAACGATGGCCGTGCTGACAGAAGGGAAAAGAACGTCTAGTTCTGCGTAAACCGCGAGCAGAGAGATGCTTTAAAAGTCACAGCTCTCAGTCAGCGTCTTCTTTCACATGGATATTCTAAAAAGGAAGTATTCTCTGTGGTATATTGCGAAAGAAAAAAAAGAGAAACTCGAGTTGAAGAGACTTTGCTATTGTCAAACTGTTGACAGCGAGTCATGAGTCTGGTGTTAGAGATTTTCATAGTATAATTAACAGTTAAAACCATGCCCATAATTTCATTGCATCAATAATTTAAAACATAATGGAAAAATCAAGGAAACATTTTACCATTAAATCTCTATGCATTTGTTCTTAAGCTGAAAATCGAATGTGTTAAAGCCTACGAAGTCTTTAAAACTATATGGAGATATATGTGGCATCAAGCATGCTGCCATTTACAATAAACTGGCACAACATGGCACTAATACATTGGTGGTTAACATTACAGAAGATCACTGTCAGTGTAGCTCCAAAATATTTTGATATCATTCTACAAAATGTAAAGCAAACTCAGCAGGGCAAACTACACCCTGTCTGCAGTTGCAAGAAAAAGCAACCACATTAGTGACTACCAGGTTCAGTAAATTAAAAGCATCAAGAACAGAAAACCAGCTCATGATTGTTATGGCGATGTTGTGCTTATGGCTAAATGAATGATCATTGACATTCGTTAATCACAGTGATACAAAGCAAACAAGAAAAGGCACACAATCTAATAAAGCTGTAATTCACCCTGCATTACTAATTATATTTGGTCTCGGACAGACTGTAATTTGCACTCAATTCTATACACACAGCACCTGGCACCTGCCATCGCCTGATATCAAATTTAATCCTGGTTTTCCAAATCAATATAGAGAGGCAGGAAAAGGGAAACTGCAGCCATGTAGGGCCAGAACAGATCCACATCCACAAACAGGCAAAGCAGCAACATGTAAGATGTTAAGATCGTTTCTCCTTGCGAAATGGAATTATGTACAGTACAGAATTATCTATATAAATAGTAAACAAAGCAGCATTCCACTACTTTTAAACCGTTTTAAGGTTCATATAGCACTTCATTAAACTATATCATTTTCAGACGATGAGGATATACAGATGTTTCGCCTTTATCCGTGACACCACTGTGTTTTCCTTTCATGTGCATGACTATGGTAGTCCATGCCACACAAGCTAGCTTTGCATAACTTGCTCCCATGCCTTGGGTGGCTGGGGACGCACACTTTTTCCTGCTGCCGGTTGACCCTGTACTCTCAGTAATTTCGCAAGCTGCTGTGTTATCTTACAGTCACGCTAAACCTTGACTTTAGATAATTAGGCTAGATTGTTGCTAACAAAAGTTCAAATTCAATCCTACCTCCAGAACAGGCCCTGCTCCCAGAATAGTCCTTTCCACACCACTGGCGTATCCTTTTTGACTCAGAGCAGTCAGGCAGTGGATCAGAAAGTTAGTGCTTTGTGTTTTGCCCGAGCCACTCTCCCCGGATATAACGATGCACTGGTTGATTGTCTTGCGCAGCATAGTGTAGTATGAAACATCTGCAATGGCAAAAATGTGGGGCTCCAGCTTGCCCAGCTGATGGTTCTCATACATCTTGACATATTTGGGATTGTAGATGGGAAGGAACTTGAAAGGATTGATGGCAACAAGGATGCTGCCTGCATATGTGTAGATCTTCTTTTTCTTGAAACGGCTACGCAGGTTGGCCAGGATAGTGTCCTCATTTAGGATGGAAAGGTTGCACAGGTCATTAAAGTCCTTGTGACAGGGAGGCAGGAAGCCTCTGGCAACCAGGTGCTGAGCGTCCTGCTCTCTACCGACAGTAGGAAGGTGAGCATAGCAAATGGTGCCATCACGATTACGTTCCTGCAGGATGAAGTAAAATCCCTCGTTTTGCGGATGCTCCTCCTGAGCTTTCCTTGGCCATAGCAAGATCCTGTGCACTAGCAGATCTGTGGCCTCCAGAACCCACTCCTCCCCTCCACTCTCCTTTACCTCAGCCAATACATAGTGCTTGGCGGCATCCAGCCCCAGGGTGGCGGCTGCGTCTTGGATGACGGTGGCCGCTGTGGCCTCCTTGTGCACTCTGACTTTGCAGCTTGCTGCCGTCTCTAAGGAGAGGCGGGGGTAGATTTGAAGAATGTAGGCCCGGCCATCTTGGCTAACTGTGCCCTCGCCATCTGTGACACTCATTCTGACTCTGGATGAGTCGTTTCAGCATTACGCACAGCCTTCCTACTCACCATCTAGCACCTGGACAAAAGAAAATACATCTTATTAAAGTTACAGTAAAAAGCATGGTTTAGCTGAAACTTCAATGACTTTAAAGAATTTAGTGTTGATAAGATTTATAAGTTGCAAAAAGTTTCAACAAAAATGCTTTTAAAACATTTGAAGGATATATGCTGCATGCTTAACTCAATGGATGTTTAGCTTAAACACTATTTCAAGGGTGGACAAATTAAAAATCCATTTGCAAGTGACTGCTCTGGTGCTGGCTGTTCCCATTTTATACCGAAGTATATATTTATACAAAAGTGAAACAGGTTCTCACGATTATTCTCTATTTTCAAAGTTTCTAATGCAGCACATTGTGTTTGTCGAACATTTCAATGATGAGCTACTGAGTGTTCGAGTGCATGCAAATGCATCACCCTTACAAACACATTCTCATACTATGGGTGCTAAGCAAACGCAGGAAACTACTCAAACAGCTGCAGGCAACATGCTACTGCGAATTAACCTTCTCATCCACACCAGTGAAATGCTGCATAACTATAAATACACAATGCAAAGCCACAAGGCTGTTACGTCATCGGGGTCAACATAAGCATAGCAACCATCTCCCTTCATACATAACAGAGCCGACTACAAAAAAAACAAAAAAAGAGTTCACAGAAAGGGAAATGTAGAAATACGAAATCTGTTTGATGTTCGAAAAACAATAATCATTCATGGCTAATACATAATCAGCATTGGATCCCATCAATAGTTTTAAGTACAATGGTAACTTTCAGATCTGTGAAGAGCACAACTGAAAAATGTAGATTTTTAACAACAGACATTTCAGCATGGTTTATGAGACAGTTAAGTAAAAACAACAACAAAAACATTTCCACAAACCCAGGTAAGACATTATTACTGACGTACCACCTGCTAAACTCTGGAGCGCTCTGGACAGGACTAGAGGAAAGGGGAGAAAAACAGGGGGGCGAGAAGTATTTTTTTAGCCAATCGGGCAGCATCACCCCCACTGTAGTGCCAGAAAGCTTTACACATTGAAAACGACAAAGACTACAATCAATAGAATCGCATGGTATCAAACTGAGCCTCCGATCCCTTGAGAGAACTCTGTCTCTATGGAGGAGACGGAACAAGACACATGAAACAGAGAAGCCTTGTTCATACACCAACAACTTCAAACTTCAGACTGACAACATGCTTATGAGAAAAAAGTCAGAATTATGCAAACTTTCATGTGGTGGAAACTGACTTTCATAGGATTCAGGCCAAAGGAAACGACAACAAGTTTGGGGTAATTTCAAACTAAAACAGAAAACACCATAGTGAGTTTTATTAAAGTTTTTTAAATAAGAGTTTTTTAAAGAATAGTCTGATTTATTTTTATTTATGAATAAAACATTTTTTTGTAATTGCATTTTAATTTAACACGGCACTTCAATGCAGTAAATGGGTTTAGTTTTCACAGATATTTATTGTATGAAACTTCAGCAATAAAATTTGTATTTTTCTTAAAAAGTAAACAAATTACTTAATTTGAAAAGACACCCATCTTATTTTCTCTTGTATATTTAGTATTGTTCTTGAAAATTGAAAAAAAAAAAATACCCCTTATCCGATTACTCGATTGATCGATGGAATAATTTGTAAAATTGATTACTAAAATAATCGATAGCTACAGGCCTAAATTAAATGATTGCAAACAAACGATATAGCATCTAGAGTATAAAAAAGGCAGACAAAGATTCAGGCTGCATTAGGAATTGTAAAAATGTTATGTATTAAAACTCACAAGAAAGACCAATATCACACTGGAAGATTATCAAAAGAAATCATTAAAACAAATCAGTTATTGCTCTGCTAATTTCTGCTTTTACTTTCGTCACATCAGCTCTACCACCAACCTCATTCTTTCTCTGTCCAAAAAAAAAAAAAACCCTCCACAGCTTCTCATGTTACTGACAAAATGCAAAACTACACTGACCAGAGAATGGGGAAATTTTGATATGACCATTCTTCTCTATAAACTCAAACAACACAACCACGTTACCTTATAGTACTAAAGAAATCAATAGCCTAATTACATGTAGAAACCTAATTACAGCCTGCTGTCATTTCCCACCAACTTTATATAAATAAAATATAAAAAAAATTTACATTTAAAATATGTTCTATAAAAAGCTTGAAATTTTTATATTACTGGGATTATTTTAGTCATCAGTGCTATTAATAATGCTTCTGCTATGCTATGATTAAAAGTAGTATAGATTTAATGATGTCAACATCTGACAATAAAAGCGTTACAATAAAACAAGTACAATAAACGTCAAACAGCTATGCTATGAAACAAATTATGTACAAACCGCTGTAGAAATCTCACTCAAAGCAATTCAGCCAGGGCCGACTTTTGCAAAAACACACTTCCCCAAAACCCAGTGAATTACAACGTTTGCATGTTGGCAAATCGCTGCAGTATAAGCTGAATAACAAACTTCGGGCTGTGTTATGAAAACATAATGCACTAAACAACACTGACGTGGAGCCCTGACTTCAATTCCACTGAAAACATTTGGGAACTGGAAATAACTAACAACAAATGGAACTAAATCTGGTATGGGATGTTTTTGTTTAATGGTCAGATGTCCATATAGTATATGTGCTAATAATCAGTCAATCAAATCAAAATTCTATCAAAACTTAGCATTTTTATTGATCTCCAAATAATATTTATTCATATACAATATAGTGCAAATGTTAGTCATAAGACTATAGCATCTTAAATAATCACTCCCTCCACAAACTATTTTCTTTCTTTCTCTTGATGTCATTAGTAAAAGCTTTGAGATCAGTTATCATGGCATTTGGATTGGATAATGACAGAGTGCCATCTCCATGTTGAGTAAAACTAAAAGCGCTGTTCTTTGGTTTCAGCTGTAAACTTGAGAATGTATGCACTTTCCGGAGAGAAAGCAGAGCGAATGAAAATGCTGGCACACAGTGAACCATACGAAGGTATTCTGGAAAGCCCTGAGAATATGAATGGTGCTTTCATGCTTGTTCATTTGGTAAATACATAACAGTCTCAGGAAATTATATTCTTATATTTTTTATCCTGGGCTCTAAAATTCTTTGAAATGTTTAAAATGATTTAATCATAATCAATCCGCAACTCATTTTTTTGGGGGACAAACGAAACTAAGTTCTATAGAGCTGTAAAAAAACACTAAGGGATATTCCTCTATATGAAATTTGTAGCAGGCACTAACAGTGACATTTTAAGCAGCTGCAGCTAAAAATGCAAAAGCTCGTAGCCCACTAAGCATTGTGTTTCTGGTTGCTATTTAAGTGCTCCTTCACAGTTAATTTAGATGAAGTGATTTCACTGTTACCTTAAACAGCAGAAGCAATAGTAATAAATACATGGATAATCAAGGGCATTGATGAGAAATTTAAATTAATTAGAAATTCCACTGTTTAGACAGATGAAGCTCTTTATTACATGCACAACATTGAAAAGCTCATTTGCTGCATACCTGAATCTGATCGGTACGACTGTCTGTTTCATCAAACAGAAGCTTGCTTATTAGTTACTAGTGCATGGATTTTTTTACACCATGAAACAAGAGCGCATGGGAGCAGGAGACAGAAGCTGTCAGCTGGAAACTCAAGTCATAATAATAATAATAATCACTCCAAAAGGCTTTCTTAAAAGAAAGCATATCCTTGACTTTTTTTGGCTTAATTCTCAAAATCAATAAAACAAATAAACAAAAAAAAAGCACAAATCCCAAAACCCCCATTTGCTCAGTATCAATCTAACCTGTTTACGTTCTGCTTGCTTAACTCTCTTCTCTTCACTGATGACCACATCATCAAAATACATTTCTAAGGCTGTGGAAGGCATGTTGTGTTTAGCTTAAAGGGCAGAGCTATGTTTTGGCTCCAATCTCAGTTATCTATATCATTTCAGATAAAGACATTACAGATAACACATCTGTGTTCTCTGTGCTCAAATTAAGTTTGTAGCCTTTTTTGTTAATGTAGTAAAAGTTTCTTTTCTTTTTTTTTTGCTTTCGTATTTCCGGCCAATGAATTTAAAGAGGACATTTTCAACTATAAAAACTTGATTTTGTAAAGCAAACTGAACCAGCATGGACATATCCAACTACAATCTGACTACAAACTAAGGAAGTGCTTGAGATAATCACCACATCAACCCTTGATCTTTCAGAAGTGAAAATCTCAAGTACAGAGTAAGCGCTCAACTACCAAAACCATCTAATTAGCAAACTAGTGACTCAGATCTGTCTCTCACCCTCACATCTATCTTTTGCAGTCAGTCACTGTGTCTATCTGTCTGCCTGTCTCACCATCCATCATGTTCCCATCATTCTCCATCTATCTTTATCTCAGCTTCTTGCTCCTGTCTCTTTGTCTCTCTCACTATATCTGTCTTTCTAAAACACTTCTTTAGAAGAGTTTCTTTTTCTTTTTTCAGCAATCTTTTTATTGCTGCGGAACATTATTCAGCATTTTCTCCAGGTGTTCTACCAGTTTTTTTTTTTGCCATACAGATAGAAAGAGAGGAAACACAGGCATCACTGAGTCCTCAATCAGATGCTGGACCTGTATGTAGTTGGCCAAGCACTCTTGGCATGCTGTTCTGGAAGAACAGAACAAGAAAGGGGGGGGGGAAACACGTCCTGAGGTAATTCAGCCATGGAGTCGTTATGGAGTCCAGATGCAGCCAGAGTTGTTCTGAATGAAAAAACTGTCTCCATGTAGGAATGCGTGGGTGGAAATAAAGCTTTTGTTTAAAGATCACCTCGATTTAAGGCCAGTAAGTCTTTTAGCAGATGGAAGGGTCAGAAAAGAGAAGTAAAACAGTGCACAGGGTGAAAAAAAAAAAATTATATAGCAGTCTGTATGTGTTCCTTCCGGTGGAAAGTTTATTTTTTTTCTTTCATATGCATTGCAGGATTTGTACTGCATACTGAAAATGTCTAAAACTGCTTTGTTAAAGATTTGCTTTTTTTCCTGGGCAACAGATTTTCTCAGACAGAGAGAAAGCAAACAAAACCAGAGGAAAAAAGGTCTGGATGGCGCTACTGGGATGATTGAGTATCACGTCACGCAAACCGCTCTTGTGAGATATTTGACACCAGTTTTGGCTGAGCTCAATAAAACACTGCTCGTCGTTTAAAACATTGGGTTGAAGACTTGCTGTGCAAAGGTCTCCTGCTGGGACACATGTGGTCCAGCTTTAGCTACCTAGGCATTTTTTACCTCATTGTAGAAAATAACCAGACTCCAGAGTACAAAGATGCACATCATTAGCTGCTGGTCAATTCGAGGAAAAAAAAAAAAAAAAACACCAAAAGATATAAAGGTAACTTGATTATTCCTGAATTGTTGGTTGGATTAGAGAAATACAATTCACCATGCAGCTAATTGCATTCACAACTGCACTAGTAATTAATGAAGAATAGTGATATGACTCAAATGTTGCTTTCTAAACTCTGAATTTTCGAATCTTTGCGTTGTCGTTTCTTATTTCACATTTATTCGATCATAATATTAGGATTCTGTCCTCATTGGCATTTTTTAAGATCTCACTGGCCTGTGAATTTCATTAAACCACTACAAACTGTATGTGCATTTCAACTCAATCCAGCCTGAATATATCTGCCAAATGCATAGAAACTACGCCAATCACAAGCAAAAAAAAATCTTGATTTTGACAAATAAATATATATTTTTGGTTTGCATGTTGGTTACAGAAACAAAACCTCAGGCTGTTTCCTTATTCCAAATCCTTAAAAACATAAAAACTGAGAGGTCACTTGCATCCAGTTTTATTGATATTGACATGACTTATTTGAGCAACAATGCATTGCACAAAATCTTTACACAGGACTAAAGTAATGTTTTAACAAGGTGACCATAAAGTGGTGATCTACAACTACAATATATGAGAGAGAGAGAGAGAGAGAGAGAGAGAGAGAGAGAGAGAGAGAGAGACAGACAGACAGAGAGAGAGAAAAAGAGAGTGATACTTCAACTATACATTTTCTGTTTAAATTATAGGTTTTCTGAATATAAAATATATGAAGTGACTTTACTACAGACATTGCAAGGGCAATACTAAAACCTTAGACAAACAATAAACAGATTTTTAGCAATTAACTTTATCATTTATAAATTCTACTATGAATATGGAAACCAAATTCAAGACATGCTTGAAGTCAGCATGAAATTTCCACGAATTGCTTGTGGTAATGTATTTTAGGTAAAAATGGATTGTGTATGCTGATGTATCCTGCAATAGATTAATAAACTCCAACAGTTCTTTCACTGTTGAAAAAATGGAATACTGTGTGCACAACCAAAAACACATCTTCAAACCATGTCTGAGCAGCTAATGAAGTGCAAGTTACACACTGGGGCCAGAGAGAACAGTTCTAGTATGAACTATTAAATTGTAATTATGTGGTCAAAAGTAAAACACTATAAATACTACAAAACTATTTTTTGTAAAAATATATTATTGATGTTCATAACACTAGGAAAGAGGGGGAGGCTCTAAACCACTTTTCTTTTTATTTCAGTGTCATCTAAAAAGTGGTTTAAGTAGGGCACATAAGCTAGAACACATGTCTCTGCATCATGCAGTAGTGTGTACTGCTGTGACCAAAACACATCTTGAAAGGATCAAGAATAGTGGGATGCTATAATTCACTTCGATCCGACGAAGGACCATAATTAACTTCTGACCATGTAGTCACGTTGCAGAGAGTGTGCAGGAAACTTTGTCCTACTTTATCCAAGTAGGTTAACATTGATCCATGCAGTCTCTCAAGTTTCAGGATACTTTGCTATTTTAAACTGAAAGAAGTACAGCTCCAGTCATTAATTAGAGCATGACAAACTGTTGCTGTTGATTCCGCTTCCCCGGCCTGAAAATGCATATCTCTGGGATTAGTTGGCATTTCTAAATGGAATCTCACGTCACCAGAGTGGCCTCGCCTTTCTGACTTAGCTTTGCCGTTGGGAACACAGCTTCAGGGGCAAAAAAAGAAAGGCAAAAGCTGAAAGAAAAACTGGAAAAATTTTCTGCATTAGAGAGACTGCCATTTTGTCTCGACACGCATCTTTTTTTGGCCATGTCTATAAAGCAGAAATTGACACAGCATGTCTTATGAACATAAAAAAAAAAACGTCTTGGCTAAAAGTCTCATACTTCCTCAATTTTTGCATTCTGAGAAGCAAAACTGTGCAATGCCTGCAAGACCACATACTTCTGTCACAGGTCAAGGTCACAGCTTCTCAGTTTCACTCTAGTCACAATTTTATGGCAAAAAAAACCTTTAGTTTAAAAACCAAAACATTTTAAATGTGCAGGTACCTTACAATAGCATAAAAATGAAAAAAACCCAGTCCAAGATTCAGACCAAGAAGTCAAAGGTTAAGGATCTTGTTTAAAAGCCCAGGCTCTGGTAATCCTGGAAATTGAACTCAAAACTTCAGTAGTGTGCTGATATCATACAAAACCCTGTCCATGTACCAGACCGATATTTCTAAAAGTGAATGTAGACATGCACTAAAACATGTGCAAAGTTTGAATAACCATGAAAAATATGTTGCATATATGAAAGTGCTTCACCAAAAGCAACGCAAACAAGCATCATAAAACTCTTCAGCTTATTACAACACACATATCATGGTTAAACATCTGGAGAGAGAGAAAAACGCTAGCCAAGCCTTCACATGCATTTCAGTAGGAAAACACCACATTTGAAAACTGAAACATTTGCTGGCAAGTGTTTGCTAAGTGCAAACATAACGATCTATTTCGCAAAGAACTTTAAAGTTGTTCTTAAAGAATTAGGTTTCTCCTCAATCTGTAGTTTGTAGTCGCCACTGGACATATTTATGGAAGCATTTGTCTACAAAGCAGGATGTGAAAGATTTATGAAATAATACATAAATATAATACCCAGCTTCTGGGTACTCCTGTAAACTTGTGAAATTAAAATGTGAATTTTGTTTTGTCTATATACAGTGGCATACAATGCCATATATTACTGATCTCATGTGCTTCAGAAAAAAGTGGCAAAAGACAAATCACTGTAAATACACTGCCAACGGTTGCATTTGTTTACGGAGAGTAAAAAAAAAAAAATTTGCCCACTACATGGCATTTACAACCCAGGAATTAATGTACACTTTTTCCCTTATTCCCTCTTGTCAATTTTGGGTGACTAATTTCCATTCAGACATTTAGCCTTAAAGTCTGTTAACGATCCTAGAAGTAAGCTAAATTCACCAATGCTGAAATATGTTTTGTATCTTAAGTGTCACTAGTGTAACAACTAGTTTAACAACCACAGAACTGCAGATGGAAGATGAAGTCTGACACAATCGATCCTGATTTCAGGATTTGGGGATTTGGTTTCTTTGTTACGAAACCGGTTCTATGAATACTATGAGCCATCAAAATCAACAGAACTTTATTTTTCTTCTACCCTAAAAACAAGCTGAGGACATGTTCTGATCTCTATCTTTAGATGAATGAACAATAGATACAAAATGCTAAAAGGTTAACGGTTCAGCAATAAACTCTCCTGTGTTTCAAAAGTCTTGTCACAATCACCTTCAAGACACAGACTTTAGCAACTACAGAAAATTGAAGAAGCTTTTAAAAATACTAAGTTATTTACAGAGATAGAAAATAGAGCTTTTAACAATGTCTGTAGCACTCAAATCATTATCTACAATCTCACACACAAACGTACACAGCACTTCCTGTATTAGCTAGTGTCTGCCCTTACAGTGAGGGCATGACTATGTGAGTCACCCTGTTACTGAACCACTCACCACCAATAATCAGCTAAAGAGTGACAGAATGTTTTCCAAGGCCTAAACACACAGCCTCTTGTCTGACCAGGAGGGTGAAAATTATGTTTGTGATTAATCATGGTGTAGGGGTCAGTCATCAGGCTTAACTTAGCAATGATCCATTACCGCTAACGCCTTCAGATCTAGTGTTTTATCACCACTAGCAAAATGAAAAAAAACAATGAAGCTGAGATAGCCTTTGCTCCCCATTTATTCCTGACCACACACACCTTTATTTAGTATTTTAGTATTTAGTATAGTATTATATTTATCCTATTTAAAGCTTCTCTTATTTTTTCCTCTTCTTTCTGACAAAATAAAAAACATAACACTTTTGGTGTACCGACAACGTTCTATCTCGAACTGTCATGTTTCCGAGGAACCTGCAAAAAGATGTCTGAAAAAAAGTTACCTGTAACTGTTACAAAGTGCTGAAACTGGAGACTTATTCCATAAATATTATCACCTTTCTGACCAGCAGTTACACTATTGTATACAATAACCACAACTACTGACCAATAAGATGCGAGACTTTGGTGCTTTGGTGTAAATAAACACAGAAAACGTTCCAGGGAACCAGTCTTTTGCCACTTTGAATACATTTATAATTGAATTTGGCATCCATCAGGCAAAATTTACCAATGTATTGACACAAAAGTGTTCTTAATTAAAGCTCCTTTCTATTGAATCATGTCTGCACTAATAGTTTTTGCTTATTAATTTGATTTGCTGTGGGTTTCTGAAAATAAGTTAATGGTATGTCTACTGAGAGCTTCCACTGCTTCATAAATAAATCAAATGAAAAACAGATTGCTGGGATTTTCATTCGTGGCAGAAATTTGTGTGTTGCATAGTGTGGGGGGAAAAGGGAGAGAAACTTGCTGGGTTTTGGCCTACAGAAAAAAAATACGTGCCAGAATTTGAAATTACACTGACTTGAGTCCAAAACATACGGTTTCTGCCCTTACAGCCTGGAAACGTATAATGTGAAATCTCTTACATCATCATAACCTTTTATGTTGTCAATCAAAATGAAATGATGCACTCATTTCCAAAGAGTCCGGGCTCGTTGTGGAGGTAGCTACTTGTTTGCTACATAGAGTTGGACTTCCAACAATGTACTATTCCTTACATCACATTTGTGAATGCATGTGCAAGATGGTCTACACAAGATTCACCATTTCTTTTAATTATTTCCCTTTGGGAACAACACAGGAGTGGCAAAGACTTAAACGTTTTAAGTACATGTTCTGGTGCAGGTATAACAGAATACTAATTGCAGCATTAAGCAGAACAGTTCTTTCCACACAATCAGGGAAGTAACAAAGGGAAGTAGCAAAAGGAAGTAAGCTGACAAGCTGCACCAATAATGTTACTCGGCATGGGGCGTTAAGTGTAGTTAGCGTCCACACCTGATGATGACTACCAAATTCTGGTGCACACCAGAGCAACCAATGTTGAGAGGACCATGACTCATTTCGATGGACTGATCCGGTATTTAAAAACAACGTTCACACTTCACCAAACATACCACACTGAGTCCCCAAAAGCATGTGCATTCAACTTCAGGCAAACATGCACTTTATTTTATTCTTAATGTTGCCCTCAAAAACTGTCAAATGAAATAGATTTCACACAAAGACCAATCAAATTCATGTCACTATTTATACCTGAAGACTTGACTAAGATAGACCCTGATTTTATTAAAAAAATTTTAATGGGTAAAACAAAGTGGAAAGAGCACAGCGAGAGAATATAGGACCATTCCCAGCTGACCAGACCTACTTTTCTCTTACATACCCTGCAATTACGGTTATTTTTAAAACTTTGCTCTGGTGGAACCGAGATGCCATCACAGCTAGAGAATGCCTTCTTGGGTGAGATTAAACACTTCGACCACATAAGAAGTTTTTGAACATTTTTGCCACACCATGAGCATGTCATCAATAATGCACACAACATGACTAATGTTTATTTGGTATACTATGGAGCGGCACATGAGTACATGAAGCATCGTTTTCTCCTCTTTCCCTATAAAGTACACACCCTTCAACATCCGTGTCAGACTGCAACAGGTCTGTGAAATCTTTGGAAATTTGAGGGCTACTTTATTTTAGAAGCAAACTACTATCTTCAGTTTTGATATTCTTCCTCACAGGTGCTGAAAAGAAAGCTGCAGCAGGCGCTGGGGAGAGGGGGTCGGTAGTGTTTGTCGGTAGATGAGACAGCTCAGGTTTTCCAATATAAAAACAAGAAAGTAGTACAGTCTGAGTATAAAGATCTTATTCATTTTTACTAACTGAAAAAAATACAAACATGACTTAATCCTGCATACTTTTTCTTGAGTTAATTACCTTTTTCATCAAGATAATTATTTACATTTGATCTGAATCAAATATTAATCAAATATCAATAAATGTTAAAAAAATGATGGATGGTCATGCTAGGACTGCCACAATTGACAAAAATCCATAACAAATTATTGAAACACACTTTTTTTTAGCAGTTAGATAGTGTATCATGAAGAATGTCCTAAAGTGTGTTGTCCTCGCATTAAGATCAGAAAACCTTTGACATGATGATTGTGTAAATCAACAGAAAAAAACTAAAATGTTACAAAAATCATTAGATTACACGACAAATCATCAGTTCCTATTGCCCCAAAATGATGAGTTACAAATTCCAAGCACTGATACACAAGCACCAAACCCAAGCTTTGAGGCAAGCAAAATTAAATTAGCAATGGGTTATTTCAGTCAACAAGCAAGCGAATAATTATTTTACCAACATTTTTCATTTATACACACTTAATGGTGTGTTTGAGTATTTATATATCCTGAGATGCAGCTTTGAAGTTTCAGGATAAACGTACAGAACTTGGTCAAAAGGCTGACCATCTTAATACCTCATCTGATCTAAACACTGTCTGACCAGATGATAGACATTTTTTATTCCAGTTCAACACACTAAATCAATCCTGCCATTTTCCTTTCTATACAAAAAGTTTGTTTAGAGCCAATAGCATACTCAAGACAGGTTCGTATATTCCAGTCAGTGAGGAGTTTACTGCTTAGGCTGTATCCATAAGTATATAGCAGTTTAGAAATTGCTATTTCCTGTCACTGTGGCATAAAAATCCACTATTTCCAGCTAGAGTCATGGGGAATGGCTCCAGTGTTGCCCTTACTTGGGCAGGGTCTGAAAACTCTTAAAAAAACATGCCAAGTGCGCTCCGGGGACTAAAGTACTAATGTACAAACTATCACTCAAAAGGTAGCAAGTCATAACTATGAAATTTGGAAACATGTTACTGTTCCAATGGAATGTAAAGGTCATGAATTCTGATGTCATAAATCAGCATTCAGTGTACAAGCATTCAGAGTACAAGTACAAGCGTGGCTGCATGGGAACTAATATGTTTGATTATGCTTCACTAATATGCCACAGAAAGGTCAGCAATGGTTTATGTAGATCTGAAAAAGTTGTGTGCATCTGAGAAAGGTGACAGCACACGTATTACAAATAGAGAATATTCTTGAAAATAATCTGTTCAATTAATAATATATATTAGCTTCTACAATAGATATGTAATAAACTGTAAATGTTTTGGACCCCATAATGATCATGTGCATTTCAAATGACATTATGTCTCAAAATGTAGGCATCTTAAAAACCTTTAGATTTCTGGAAATATCAGCACATTGCTAGCTAGAGTTGGTAATCATTCCTTCTGATATTAGCATTCAGTTGTAGAGAAAACATTTGAATGTGCTGTAAAGTTTAGACTCAATAAAACCAGTAATTAAAGCAGATCAGCAATAAATTATAAACATTTAATAATCCCATATGTAGACTATCTACAGCTAACAAGACCTATACCTTGAATCTGCTCTCTTTTATCAACATATCGACAAAATTGAATACTGATTGCCTGTGTTTATTGCATATTCACACGAGATAATTTGATCTGACTTTGTGTGAGTAATTAGGAAAAAAAAAGCTTATAAAGAAATTAACTTAATCACAGTATAACACCAAATCATTTAAACATCAATGATAACAATCTGCCCAGTAAGGAAGCATAAGTGATTGCATATCAGTTTCAGTTTGAGAGGCAAAAGCAAGACAACTACCAAAAAGTAATGGTTTTTTTTCCAGACTAGTAGCCACAGACAATTGCTCTCTCCTTACCCTTCCTGAGTGATTTGTTGCTAGTTTTGTGTTTTGTTATGGTCCTTGTTACCAACTGTAACATGAAACAGTGCCCGCAACCCAGTCATTTTGCACAGGTAGTCCAGCTTCTTCAGAATGGCACATCCATATTAGGGATGCACCGAATATTCGGCCACCGAAAATCTTCGGCCGAAAATGGCCCAAAAGTGCATTTTCGGTTTTCAGGAAATAGTTTGTTGTGATGACGCAAACAGAAACCGCGGCCTGCACGTGCTTGTCTAAAACAACATGTCTGCGGTGTGGACGTATTTCAGTATATCTGAGAAAGACCCACGGATAGCGATTTGCAAAACATGTAATGCCAAAATTTCAAGAGGGGGTGCGTCTGCAAAAACCTTCTCCACGTCGGGTTTATCACCTGAAATCCAAACATCCCAATCGCTATGCTGAATATGAGAGGAACACGGCACAGAAAAGCAAAACCCCTTCGAACATGCGCACTCCATCTGTGGCCGACGTTTTTAAAAAGGCAGGAAGTTTCCCAGTGATAGTGTTGTATTGTATCTTTAAACAGTTGCACTTGTTCTAAATGCACTTTGTTTTTATGCAAGAACATATTTAATTTTACAACCTTTCAGCAGGCCAGAGGGCCTGTACATTATTATTTAATGTACACGAGTAAGTTAAGTTAAACATTCAAGTTTAAATTTTTATTAATTTTATCCTGTGCATTGTTGCAATGTGCTATAAATAAATATTTTCATCATTTGTAATTGATTTATTCTTTGAAAATTTAATATTAATTTATGCAATTTAAATGCCTTGATTTTAGTACGGTTAGTACACGGTCATAGCCATAAATGCAATGGTAATAATAATTGGCATAATATCTTTCGGTGTTTCTGTTTTCGGCCTTGTTTTCCTTTTTTTCGGTTTTGGCCAAGAATTTTCATTTCGGTGCATCCCTAATCCATATGTACTATCGCAAGAAAGTTTGGGGGTGTCCCCCAGCACAGTTTCAACAGAATGGTGTAAGTACCACAGGACAGATCTTTAGGTGTAAAGAACTGAACAAGGCTGTAGAAGGGCAACAACCCAGGAGGTATTGCACCTTTTTGCAAAGAAGAAACCATAGGAGCACTACCAAAGCCCTACAAAAATGACCAGCAGGCTACTGTTGTGCAAGTTTCTGACCAAACTGCCCCAAACGGGTGGCATGAGGGCCCTTTATACTCTAATGGATATAAAATGGATTCTTTCAGGTGCATAACAAAGCCCAGGCTCATGTGTACAAAGTGTGGGCACAGTTTCTGGAAGATGAAAGCATTCATGCCATTGACTGGCCCCATTCATGCTCCCCAGACCTAAATCCAACTGAGAACCTCTGGAACGGTACGTCTCTGAGCATCTGAAGCCAGCAAGTAGCACCACAGACTTTACAGGACTTCACTGATGCTCTAAACAAGACCTCGGAGAACATTCCCCAGGACATCATACACCATCTCATCAGGAATGCCTACAGGCACAAAGGGCCATGCACACTGCTGATCTACATTATGAGTTACTGACATACAGGTTGAATCAAACTTTTTCAATGTGATTTTGAATCAAGCCTTTTATAGGTTCATGATTTTGGTTTTCATTGAACATTGGCACAAAATTTGTTCTCAACAAATTACACAACGCATCTAAGATTTCCAACTTAAGGTTTTTGTTTAAAATCCAATGTGTGTGTGTGTGTGTGTATATATATATAAATAAATATAGGGCTAACACGCAGGTAAAAAAAAAATAAAAAGTGCATTTTATGTGCAGACCATAACATCCCTCAGAAACGTATGAAGTGGGGGACCACAAGTTAGTTTAGACTCCACCTTGCACTTTGAGTCAATTTTTTCATTATTATTAAACTTGAAAACACAACACACAACAATGGCAGGGGTATAACAAATTATATAAACAAAAAATATATAAATATAAAAAAAACAAAAACAAAAAAGAACCTAAAGTTAGTACAGTGTCACTGGGGCTACTCACTCCATACCGGAAGTAAGATTTGTTTCACACATCAATGAAAACATTAAAGAATCTATGCTAGTGGCTAAACAGAAAGTGACTAGCGGCTAACGATAGCACCATGGGTTCTTTAGCGTTTTATGTCCATCTTCAAGAATACTTTTTAAAAGGAGAACATTTTGACATCTCGCATACCGAGTGAATGAATGAAGGATGGAAGAAAGGAATCACATTCATTTAATTTATTATATTTTATTTTGATAAATAATTGTGTATAATTGTTATAAAAATAAAGTTAATAACTTTTTTCCATTTCTTCCCCAAAACCATAGCAACATTGAACTGAATCTTAACCTTTTAATACAGCACAATGTGTTGCTTATATCATACTGTAATGCAGTATTAAGATGTGAAATAACACAGCCTTTAAAAAAAATTAAACAACATGCCCAAACATGTTAACATGACACATGATATCAACTTTAGACTTATAGTCGCAATGATGTCACTGAACTGTTGGTCTAAAGCCAGACCTGGTCCTTTTAAAGGGTCTCAATGGCAAAAGCATAAACTGATTTGTGGATGTGAAAGGAAAATATTAAACCCTAACAGCATCTGACATGCCTGCATTTCTTCTCTCGTTTCCTTTTTTCTTCTTTTTTGGTGATTTGGTTTTTCCATAGCTCACTTATTACTCACAAATGTAGCACGAAAGATCTGAAACTTAAAACTGGAGTGTAGAAAAGAAGACAGCACACAAGAATATCAATGTGTGGCCCGTTTTTTTTTTTTGATTAAAGGCTTGTTAAAGCAGGTACAGACAGTCAAGTATCCACTGAAGTATTGAAACAAGTCAAATCGTATCAGAATGAGAGGTTTGAGTGATCGAAGTATGGAATCGGATGCTTTAGGATTGATATCACGTGGAAGTTTTCCGTCATCACTAATTACTTTCTCAGAATGGAGGCTTGTAGTTTTAGTATCTTAAATCAGGAGTTTATAACATCACAATTGCAGAGCTGATTCCCAAACAATAAGCTTAGAATGGCTCATTATTTTATACCAATCTTTTTTCATGATTTGTATTGAGATATTATCTGCCAAATAAAACTATTTAAGATATATACCAAAGCATTAAAGTGCAAACAATACATTTATATGTTAGGAGCAGTAAAGCCAACTTTAAACCTTTTGTGATATGAAAGAAGTGTTTCTAGACTAAAAGAGGTGGTTAGCAAACAAATAAAATGGCACCCATTGTCAGATAGGGATGTTTTCCCATCTGTTGGTTAATTGAGTTCACTTCAACACTGTTTGTATCAGACTTGGGTTGTGGCTATGAGTTGCTTTTTCCCTCGCCGATGACCAAACATCAAGTCATTTCTATAACAAATGATGGCTACAAGTTAGCCACCTAGAGCTAACAGCTATGCTACATAATACAATAGAGCATAAAACCTGGGTCACATCATAGACACAAACCCCATGCTAACTCTCAGCCAGCGTTAGATACACAGCCAAAGGTAGCAAAGTCCAACAGAATCACAAGATAATAAAAAGGTATTGTTTTTTTCAAACTTACCTTGTTTGGTAAACCATTTTTTCGGAGCGAGATATGAATGATTTATAAGGATATATCCCAAAATATGTATTAAAATATGTATAAAGTAGCAGCACAAAAAAAACCCCGATTTGATTCCAGCTGAAGTTTTCTTTTTGAGTTTTAACTCCAATCTTTGAAAAAAACCACAAAAATATCGTTATATGTTAGCGGACCGGCTAACAATTGAGCTAGCGTTCCCTACCTCGGTCTTTCAAGTCTCATCCCAAAAGAAAATCGTCCCTGCATTGAGAAAAGAGCAGTAACTGTAACTTGTTCTCGACAGGATCACAGGCGGGGTTTTTCAGACGCTTTATTTCCTCTCAGACTACAGATGTACGGAATATGAAAGCCGTTACGCCGTTCAATCACTTTTAAACTCGGTCGGCTCGCGGTGACGGCTCACGCGCACTTCCTCCGGGTTCTCACAGCCCCAGATGAGGAGAGCGTTCCAGTCTCGCGCTCTCTGAGGGGGAAAGGGGGGTTGGCTGAAAGAACCTGCAGCGTCAATGCTCGCGCACTGCGTACGCGCCCCCGCGAGGATAGAAGAGACGTGGACGTGTACCCGGAAATATCAATTAACTTTGGGCTTTGTATTTTTAAATACACTATATATAATAAGATATAATATAAAAGCCGTTAAGATGTGTATATATATATATATATATATATATATATATATATATATATATATATATATATATATATATATATATATATATATACTGTACATACAGTACAGACCAAAAGTTTGGACACACCTTCTCATTCAAAGAATTTTCTTTATTTTCATGACTATGAAAATTGTAGCGTCACACTGAAGGCATCAAGGGCTATTTGACCAGGATGGAGAGTGATGGGGTGCTACGCCAGATGACCTGGCCTCCACAGTCACCGGACCTGAACCCAATCGAGATGGTTTAGGGGTGAGCTGGACCGCAGAGTGAAGGCAAAAGGGCCAACAAGTGCCAAGCATCTCTCGGGGAACTCCTTCAAGACTGTTGGAAGACCATTTCAGGTGACTACCTCTTGAAGCTCATCAAGAGAATGCCAAGAGTGTGCAAAGCAGTAATCAAAGCAAAAGGTGGCTACTTTGAAGAACCTAGAATATGACATTTTTCAGTTGTTTCACACTTTTTTGTTATGTATATAATTCCATATATAATTCCACATGTGTTCATTCATAGTTTTGATGCCTTCAGTGTGAATCTACAATTTTCATAGTCATGAAAATAAGGAAAACTCTTCATACTCTTGTATCTTATGTATATGTATGTATGTATATATATATATATATATATATATATATATATATATATATATATATATATATATATATATAGTTTAAATATAAATGTATTGTTATATTAATATAAATATGTATATTATATATACAGGGTTATTCAAAAACAATGAACCGATTTCAATACGCAATATTTTAATAAGGAAAAGTAATACAAACAATCCAGCGAAGTCATAAGTATTATACTCACAATCAATTTAGATAACTCTTTCAAATGGTCACTGACTCAATCCATGACGATGCTTAAGAACTAAAGCAATGCGTCATGATATCAGTTCATTCTTTTTGAATAACCATGTATATAGTATAATATATAGAGAGATACACACAGAACCAGTCTAAAATGTAGACACACCGTCTTCTGTGTTTTTCTTTATTTGTCTTAACTAGAAATTAGAAATTTGATTGCATTTGGCCATGTATTTTTTAAATACACTAGAGCAATATTCCTATATTTAAATATTTAAATATTCCTGATCATTATGTAATACTCTATCTAAGGTCAAGCATGAGTCTCTCCAATTATACTCAGAAACAATTCAGGTACAGTGTTGTAGATCTCACCAAGTTTACTCAGAAACTATCCTAACATTTCTAAAGTAAAATAGCATTACCCTCACAAAGTATACACAGAAACCAGATTAGTATATTAAATGTAATTATTATAAATAAAGTAAATTAAAGCACGTTGCTTGAAATATTCCTGGACATTGTGATATATATATAAAATAAAGTAGTATGCACCTTTCTAGGTTTACTCAGGAGCCATCCTAATACAGAACCAGCACCTCTTGACTGCTGCTACTGCTGTTTTTGCACTGCATTGTGTTTGTATACATATAATCTTGTTTACAGTTTTTATAGTTCTCTTTGCACAGTATTGTATATTCAGAGTATACAGTAGATTTACTGGTCATATTGTGTGATGTGTATTGCTTTGTGTTGTCTTTCTGTCTGTACTGTTGTCTGTCTGTTTGTACTGTCTGTACTGTCTGTCTGTACTGTTTTTTCCCTCTGCACTGTTTGCACTAGGTTGCACTTGATGCACTAGCTTTGTGTTGTGTTGTAGCTCTATGTTGTTTAGTGTAGCACAAGGTTTCTGGAGGAACGTTGCCTCGTTTTTACTGTGTACCACTGTGTGTAGTAGAGATTACAATAAAAGTCTCTTGACTTGACTTGAAAGAGTATTTTGATGTATTTCTTGAATTCATAAACCTACCTTTTGATTGGCCCTCATGTTCCCCATACCTGAATTCAACTGAGAACTTCTGGAACATTATGTATTGGAGCATCTGAAGCCACCAAGTCTTTCCAGGACCTCACTGTATACAGTCCCCTCAGAAATGGAATGGAATGTAAAGACCAGTTAATTTGCTTATATTATCACTGAAGGCATTTGAATTTTAGATAATAAGATATATACATATGTGACAAATTTCCGATTTCATTTCATGATTTCATTTCACATCTAGATGTGTTAACTTAGAACATGACACATTTTGTGTGAAAACACAAATGTCAAATAGTCCAAAATAATAGACCATGTCATTGACAGCTATTTCTTGCCTGGGTGTGCCCTGTGTGAATAATTGTTAAACAATTAATAGCTCTAAAAGTAAACAGTTGTCTAGTTAGTAAAGCAAGCCAAGCTGAGTAAAGAAGTCTATTAAAGCTATAACACAAAGGTAAAGGTGCTTTTTACTTGTCACATGTTCATTGCAGCCATAATACAGGGCTCCTGCTGTACAGAAGGTTAAGGACCTTGCTCAAGAGCCCAAGAGTGGCAGCATGGCAATACTGGGGCTTGACCCCTAACCTTCCAATCAGGAACACAGAGCCTTAACCACTTAGTTACCACTTCCCACATGCAAGTAATGTGCAAATATTACATATCAGGCATAACTAATACAACAATTTCCAACATCCTGAAAAAAAAAACAAGAACCCATTGGTGCACTAAAAATCAGACAACAAACAGCGTGGTCAAGGGAACAAAAAATATTGTGCGGATATTGAAAAAAAAAGAAATCCCTAAAACAACAATGATATTATCCGCATCCTCCACGGAAGCTTTCAAGAGTAAAAATGATGGCATGATGGAGTTTGCCTCAGAGGAAAAAGTATATGGCAGAAATGCAAAACCCCGCTATACCATAGATAATATACAGATACTGTAGGTGTAAAGAGTGAACTGCACTTTTTCTGGGGTGGTACCATCAAGGATGCATTCTTTGACTGGGAAGGTGCATGTGGTATGGTTTAGTACATTTAGATATTTTTATTTTCGAATGAGCAGCCACAGGATTAATGTAAGTAAACCAAAAACTACAGTAAACTAATACATTTCTAGAGAAAAACACACTGTGTTTGCTGTATCTATTTTCTTATAAAGTTAGTTTCAGATGAAATTCCCTTAAATTCAATAAATTATCAATTAATGTAAAGTATCAGTTAAAAGCCATTCAGGATCAGGAAACCTGACACACTCGTTAGTGATTTCCAGAAACTGGAAACTAAGTCTACCCTGACATCTGTGTTTGGGTTTATGTAACTACATCTAACATGGCTGAGCTGCTCTCATACTCACACACGGTGGCACTCGTGGCATGTCATGCAAGTTTAAGACTATTGACTACATGAACTGTATGCTGGGAATTCTGACTCACCAACCACTGTATTAGAAACATCTGTTCATCTGCATATTGATGCAATTACCTCATCAGCCAATCCTGTGGCAGTTGTGCAATGCATAAAATCGCATAGATACTAGGGATGATAAGATTCACAGATTTGCATTGGTGCATCAGCATAAAAGTTAACAATGTGATGCATTGATTTAAAAAAGTGTGTATCGTGGAACAAGTTAACATTTGTATCACGATGCATCGTTTTTTAAAATACTTGCATTGGTAAAAATATTTATTTCTATATAATTATTACTAGATGCGCTATACTTTCATTATTAAGAAACTGATGAATAATTTGTCACCAATATTTTATATATCGATTGATTTCTCTGAGGCGTGTTATGCCACATATATGAGCCAAATATATATTAACATGACAGAGGAAGAGCTTTATCTTCCTGAAGACAGACCAGAAAAAGAACGTCTGGTTTTCTTGATTTTTAAAATGTCAAAATAAAGGAAAATATTATCGCAGTTTAAGCATGCCTGCTTTGACAGCTGTGGCTGCCCAATAGGCTGCTTTGAATATTTCAGAAATGACTGATCTTCTGAAACACACCAAAGTCTATAGAGTTTTTTTTTTAGACAGAATGAATAAAAAATTCATAGAATGCAGATTGGTCAAAGGAAACTGGCCAGACTGCTTCGTGTTTACAGGAAGGTTATGGTAACTAAAATAAGGCTTTACAATTGTAGTGAGCAGAAAAGCATCTCAGAATGCACAAAACGTTTAGGTTCTGTCATCCAGAAGTCACTGAGATCAAATCTTTTTTTTTACTAACAAACCCATATCTTATTCACAATACAACATATAACACATCAATTGTTCAAAATTAGGAAATGTACCATTTCAAGAAAAAAATAAGGTAATTTTGAATTTGATGACCACAACATGTCTAAAAGAATTGGGACAGAGCCAAGCTTACCACTGTGACCATCCCATCTTCTTTCAACAACAGTTTGTATAACTTTGTAGGAGAAGACCAGTTTCTGGTGCACTGGGGAGAACTTTTGTCCCATTTGTGTCTGATACAGGATTCTAGCTGCTCAACAGTCCTGGGTCTACGTTGTTGTATTTTTCATTTCATGATGCACCAAATGTTTTCAAATGGTGAAAGGTCTGGACTGCAGGCAGGCCAGTTCAACAATAGAACTCTTCTACTACAAAGCCATGCTGCTGTAATAGATTCAGTATTTGGTTAAGCATTGTCTTGCTAAAATATGCAAGACCTTCCCTAAAAAGACGGTATTTACATTTTAGCATTGATGGTGCTTTTCTATATGTAAAAGCTGCCAATTTCATGAACACTAATGCACCCCCATGCCATCAAAGATCCAAACTTTTGAGCTGAGCACTGTTTATACTCTTTCACCACTGATGTAGAAGATATGTTTCCTATTTAGTCCTAAAGACTAAGCATCCATGTTTTACAAAAAATAATTAAAAATTTCAACTTATCTCACCACAGAACACTTTGCATCAGTCTGTTTCACATGAGATTTTGGCCCAGATAAGACGGTGGCATTTCTGTATCATGCTCACATATGACTCCTTCTTTGCATAATAGAAATTGACCCTGCATGTGTGGATGACACAGCAAACTGTGTTCACAAACAATGATTTCTGGGTGTGTTTCTAAACACATGCAGTGAATTCCATTACAAAAGAATAAATGTTTTTAATGCAGTGCGGCCTGAGGGCTGATAATCAAGAACATCTAATATTGATTTTCTCTCTTGTCGTATTCTCACAATTATATCCTTAATTCTCAGAATCATTTAATGATATTATGTACTTCAAATGATAAGATATTTGATTCGATGTTACAGAACATAATTTTGAAATTGTTTCACCATTCGTAGACAGTTTTTTTTGCAGATCAGTGATCTGCCCATCTTTACTTCTGAGAGACTTTCTAAGATACTCTTTTTATACTCATCATGTTACTGACCTGTTACCAATTAACTAGTTGCAAAATATTTCTCCAGCTATTTCTTTTTTTAACACTTAGTTTTCCAACTTTTGTTGCCTCTGCCACAAAAAATGTTGTGTTCATCTAACTCAAAATCACTTTATTTTATTTCATAAAGTGGTATATTTCCTCATTTTTAACATTTGATATGTTTTCTATGATCTTTATTTGAGGTACAAACAAATACCCTGCACCTTTTGATCTAAGGAGGCATGGGGGATCATATTGGTACAAAGTTTTACTCAGATACTGCGGCACGAGACCATTAAGTGCTTAATACGTCAGTAGTAGTATTTTTTAATCAATACGAGATTTAATTGGGAGCCAGTGTAGACTGATTTAAACAGTGGTGATATGGTCATATTTTCTAGATCTAGTAAGGACTTTTGCTGCTGCATTCTGAACTAACTGAAGCTTATTTATGCACTTACTCGAGCAGCCAGACAGTAAAGCATTACAGTAGTCTAATCTAAATGTAACAAAAGCATGAACTAGTTTTTCTTCATCCTGTAACGACATCATATTTCTAATTTTAGCAATAATTCTCAGGTAAAAGAAGGCAATTTTGGTAATATTATTCACATGAGCCTCAAAGGAAATAATCACACCACGGTCTTTGACTGCTGAACACACAGACAGAAACACCATCCAGAGATGCTACTTAATCGGAAAGTTTACTTCTAGCTGCATGTGGTCCTAGTAAAGGTACTTTCATCTTATTCGAGTTGAGCAGAAGGAAGTTATCAAACATCCACTGTCTAATGTCCTTTACACACTCCTCAACATTTTTAAGATGATCTCTCTCATCTGGCTTTGCTGAAATATACAACTATCAGCATTGTAATGAAAGCGATGCCATCTTTTTTTTATACCATATATAATTTCACCCAGGGGCAGCATATATAATGGGAAAAGCAGTGTGGCCTAGGACGGATCCTTGTGGAACACCAAACTTACCTTACCATTTACATCAACAAACTAATAGCAATCAGTCAGATAAGACCTAAGCCAGGCGAGAGCTCTGATTCCTACAACCTTCTCTAGTCTAGCAAGGAGGATAGTATGATCAATGGTGTCAAAAGCTGTGCTAAGGTCGAGCAAAACAAGTAAGGTGACACAACCCTGATCAGAGGCCAATAATAGGTAATTTACTACTTTAACTAGTGCTGTCTCTGTGCTATGATGAGGCCTAAAACCTGACTGATACATTTCAAAAATGTTATTCCTAAGTAGATGTGAGCATAACTGCTGTGCTACAACCTTTTCTAAAATATTGGAAATAAAAAAGAGTTTTGATATTTGCCTATAATTGGATAGCTGACAAGGGTTAAGGTCAGGTTTCTTAATTAGGGGTTAAAAACTGCCATTTTGAAAGATTTAGTTACATAACCAGTGCTGATGGAAGAGTTTATTATTTTTTAGAACAGGTTTAATTACTTCTGGAATTATCTGTTTGAAGAAACTTGTAGTCAAGGATCAAGAATACAAGTTGATTATTTTGATGAGGAAATAGATGAAATGAAGTCATTTATAATTACAGGGCTATCTACAGGGTTATTTATAAAATAGTTTGGATTTATATTAATCATCTGGATTTTTTTGCCTAATGTTTTCAACTTTATTATTTAAAAAGTTCATGAAATCATTACTACCTATTGATAGTGTGCATGTTGGTCTTCTTCTTCTTCTTCTTCTTCTTCCTCTTCTTCTTCTTCTTCTTTCGGCTTCTCCCATTAGGGGTCACCACAGCGGATCATCTGTCTCCATACCCCCCTGTCCTCTACATCTGCCTCTTTCAACCAAACTACCCGCATGTCTTCCCTCACCACAACCATAAACCGCCTCCTTGGCCTTACTTTTTTCCTCCTTCCTGGTGGCTCCATCCTCAGCATTCTCCTACCGATATACCCCATGTCCCTCCTCTGCACATGTCCAAACCATCTCAATGTTGCCTCTCTCACCTTGTCTTCAAAACATCCTACATGTGCTGTCCCTCTAATAAACTCATTTCTAATCCTGTCCATCCTCGTCACTCCTAACGAAAATCTCAACATCTTCAGTTCTGCTACCTCCAGCTCCACCTTCTGTCTTTTACTCAATGACACTGTTTCTAAACCATACAACACGTTTAAAAACTCCACTGCCATCTCTCCTAAACATCTCCATGCTTCTACTGGTATGTCATCTGGTCCAACCGACTTTCCACTCTTCATCCTCTTAATTGCTGCTCTCACTTCCTCCTTACTAATCCTATCCACAATCTCCACACTATCCAACCTTCTCTCTCTCTCATTTTCCTTGTTCATCAGCTGCTCAAAATACTCCATCCATCATCAACACACTCTCCTCACTAGTCAACACATTTCCATCTCCATCCTTTATTGTTCTAACTTGCAACACATCCTTCCCAGCTTGGTCTCTCTGCCTGGCCAATCAGTACAAATCCTTTTCTTAATCCTTAGTGTCCAACTTCTCATGCAGCTCCTCATATGCCCTTTCCTTGGCTTTTGCCACATCCCTCTTTACCTGCTGCCGCATCTCCTTGTACTCCTGCCTTTTCTCATCACTCTGTCGACCCCAATTCTGTTTTGCCAACCTCTTTCTCCTTATGCTTTCCTGCACTCCCTCATTTCACCACCACGTCTTTTTGTCTTTCTTTCTATTTCCAGATGTCACACCAAGTACCTTTCTAGTTGTCTCCCTTATCACTTCTGCAGTAGTTGCCCCTGTGTGACTTCTTTCCTGAATCTCACACTACAGTCTTTCTCCTTCAGTTTCCACCATCTTATTCTTCTTTCATTCTTCACTCTCCTCCTCTTCTTCTTCACCTCCAAAACCATCCTACAGACCACCATCCGATGCTGTCTTGCTACACTGTCCCCCGCCAACACCTTAAAGTCTCCAATCTACTTCATGCTGCATCTCCTACATAGAACATACTCCACCTGTGTGCACCTTCTTCCACTCTTAAACATAACCTTATGATCCTCCCTTTTCTTGAGTGTTCATCACTGCCATTTCAATCCTTTTAGCAAAATCTACCACCATCTGCCCTTCCATATTCCTCTCCTTAAAGCCATACCTACCCATCACCTCCTCATCCCCTCTGTTCCCTTCACCTACATGCCCATTGAAATCTGCCACAATTACTAATCCTTCATTCCTAGGTAAACCTTCTACCACTTTATCTAACTCACACCAGAATTTTTCCTTCTCCTCCATCTCACAACCCACTTGTGAAGCATAAGCACTGATGACATTTATCATTACCCCTTCAACCTCCAGCTTCACGTTTATCACCCTATGAGAAATCTCTTCACCTTCACTACACTTTTACTATACTCTTCCTTCAGAATCACCCCTACACCATTTCTCTTTACAGCCACACCATGAAAGAACAGTTTAAACCCACCTCCTAGTTGGCTAACTATACCTGTGGCGGTCATTGGTAACCCGGGCCTCAACTGATCCGGTATGAAATTCTCTTTCGTGATCTGTATATTTGATTTGACACATGTTTTACACTGTATGCCCTTCCTAACGCAACCCTCCCCATTTATCCGAGCTTGGGACCGGCACCAAGAGTGCACTGGCTTGTGCAACCCTAATGGCTGGGTTATAGTGTGCATGTTAGTGCAGTGCTTTTATTTGTGATCTGTGCTGAATAAAAATCTAGGATTATGCTTGTTCGTTTCTATAAGGGTAGAGAAATATGCTGATCTAGCAGCACTAAGAGCTTTCTATAACTCAGGAGGCTCTCCTTCCATGCTATTCGAAATACTGTCAATTTGGTTTGACGCCATTTACATTCTAATTTCCGAGTTGTCTATTTTAAGGTGCGCGTATGATCATTATACCACAGTGCTCATTTTTTCTCCCTGATCATTTTAGATTTAAGGGGAGCTACATCATATAGTATGTAACGGAACGTTGATTCTAGACATTCAGTGGCCCAGTCGAGCTCTGCGAGGTCAGATGGGAAGATTATTGATAAAATTTGCTGCAGTAGTTGACATAAATGTACGTTTAACACGGTAAAAATAATAAATATACAGATTAAAGTAAAAAAAAAAAAAAAAAAGACAGAACCTAAATCTCACACAAAAAATCTTTGTGTGAGTGTGTGTAGATATTTCAGATGTGTGGAGCATGAAGTCATGGTGAAATCCCTGTATGACTCAGTGGTTTAGATTCATCAAAACTAAAATGAAACTTTATAACCTTTTTTCAGTGATGATTAGTCCCACCTGTAGTGTAGTTTGCATATAAAAACCCCCTTGGTAGTCACTGCAGGGTGGTAACTAAATATAAATGTGATGTCTTGGTTAGTTTTGGTTCCTGAAAAGCTTATGAGTTTTATTTCAACTCATTTAGGTGAACATATACTTTAATAGATGGGTTTTCCCTTTATTTTTAGTTGTTTTTTGTGGTTGCAATGTCATTGTGATTTCTCACACACTGAACATTCTCATCAGCATTGATGCCCTTAATTTTCAGATGTTTAAAAATTGTCATCTAAGCAAGTCACTTCAAGGTCACTCTAATCGGCATCTTACAAAGCATCTACCAAATGCTAAGAATGTCACTATAGTTTACTAACTTATGCAACAGAAAATTCATGCCAAATAAATTTTGACAGACTAACATACAAACAAATGAAAAATTATTCTAAACCGAGTGTTTAGATTAGCGTTACAATAAGCTAGCTTAGCACCCTAAGCGTTCTGATACTTAAAAGATACTTCCATGAAAACCTTACGTGGAGAACTTGTAGGCTCCGAGAAGAGGAAGCAGGCAACCGATTTTCAACAAAACAACATCTTTATCTGCGATGATCATGTTTCTTCTTTTCTACTTTAGTAGAACTAGTGTCTGAACGCACATCGTAGTGATGCAATGGGTATTATATCAGCACATCACAGCTCCAGGATTCCTGGTGCAACCTTAAGCCTGGATTACTGTTTGTGCATAGTTTGCATTTGTCTGCCATGTCTGTGTCCTGGGCTTTCTCTGGTTTTCTCCCACTGTTTAAAAGGTGTCAGGAATAACTTTTTACGTCTCAAAGCAGTTTTACACAGATAATGCTGTAATAAAAGAATATATGTTTGTTCCTTATTATTGTAAGCTTGTCCCTAATGAGTGATCCAGTGGTGACTGTCGCAAGAAAAAACTCAAACTTAAAAGGGAACCCATTCTCATTTGGGTGGCATTGAATACCCATTTCTTACAGTTCATCTTAGGACTTCCATCTGAAGTATATTCCTGTCTCATACCCAGTGTTTACAAAAAAAACTTCACCTGTATCTGGAGCAGTGGCTCAACAGTTAAGGCTCTGGGTTACTGTTTAGAAGATTTAGGGTACAAGCCCCAACATTACCAAGCTGTCAATAATGGACCTTGAACAAGACCCTGTATTCAAGCAAACTCTGTTATTTTCCTGTGCTGTTAAGTATACACCGATCAGTTATAACTTTATGGCCACCGATCAAGCGGAACATTATGACCATCCACCTAATATTGTGTTGGTCCCCATTTTTGCTGCCAAAAACAATCCTAACTCTTCGAGTATTACCAGCATTAACTTTTTCAGCCATTTGAACAGTAGCTCGTCTGTTGGATTGGACCACAAGGGCCAGCCTTTGCTTCTCACATGCATCAATAAGCCAATGCAGCCCATGACCCTGTCACCGGTTCACCACCGTTCCTTCCTTACACTTTTATAGATACCGACCACTGCAGACCAGGAACACCACACAAGATCTGCAGTATATTCGCGATGCTGTGACCCAGTCGTCTAGCCATCACAGTTTGGCCTTCATGCACATTTGCAAAATGCAAAAATAGGTTATTGATGGTACAGTTTAAGCCATATTGGATCTTTTCTACTAATCACTAATCAAAATGTCTCAGGCTTTCTCTGATTTGAAGAAAATATATCACTGAGTTAAAGTCAACTGGGAGCTTATAGAGTCAACTCTCATTGTTGATCTGACAACAATGACAACAATATGATCTGACTCAATGAATGTGGTGAATGTGCACTAGAGCAAAAGTGAGAACTAAACTGATTTTGTGTGGAAAAACAAACAAAAAACAACAACAACAAAAAACCCCAGAAGAATTCACAATTCATTAAGATTCATCATTTAGGACTGTACATACAATGAAAGTTCCCTCAGATATTTGTTATATAGCGGTGTACTTGTATGGTACTTGTAAATTGCTCTGGATAATGAGGACTTATAACTCTGTCAAAAAATGTCATAAATGTAAAAAAATTTATAAATGTATATTGTGATTTATTCTCCCCCATTTGCAAATAAATAAGTTAATTTCAAAAAAGGGAGAGAAAAAAAACAAGGAGAAAAAAACAAGAATATTATCGTAGAAATGTAAACAATGAGGCAGAATTTGTTGCTTGTTTGCATGTGGTCTAGATGCAGAACTCCCTCTTTGCACCCCTGCAACTCTCAGCTCAAAAAAATATGTTTTTAACGTGTTTCTTTGTGACGCACACAGTGATTACGAAATGTGTTTGTGTGTGTAAAAGTGGGTGGTGCTTAGCTGTGGCAAAACATTCTGGGACAGGCTTGTGAGATAAAGTGTTGATTTTTGTGTACTTTTGATTAGAAGGTTGTGAGTTAAAATCCCTGGATTTAACAGCTGTGTTGATCAAGTTTTTCCATTTTTTCGTAACATGAAATTTGATTAGTAATATTTAGTAATGCACAAAACTAACTTCTAAAAGATGTTTTGGAAAGTTTAAAGGGACATTTTCTGTTAAGATGCATGTAAACATGTGGTCGGTTTACCTTGACAGTTTTACCATGTTGAAGTAACAGGGCGTTTCACACCCTCATGTGTTTTTCCTCTCATTTGGTTTGATTGTCAACCAGAAAGAAGGTGACAGTTAAGGGCGTAACTCACAAGGATGTGGTACGCTCAGAGATCGTCCTGTTTTCAGATGATTTCACTATTTGAGGGGGTTTGTGATCAATAAAAAAATAACATTTATTTTTACTTAAAATATGAAAGGAATGAGGAACTATATAGAGCATCATTAATTCAATGATGCTCTTTTCTTCTCTTTTCTCTCTTTTTATTGCTAAGTCGGCAATAAAAAGAAATGCGTAAAATTAAACACTCACAGAGGTCCAAGTCTGACAAGTTGTAGTAAAGAAATTGTTGCTCACACCTGGATGATGTAAAGTGAGAATTTAAGGGAGGAGGGCAGAGCATCAGGAGTTCCTGTTTGCTGACTCGTTTTGTAGAATGTTGGGTAACCATTATTTTTTCAGCTGTTGTAAGACTAGTGCATAATGTAGGTCAGAATGTGACAGTTTTTTGTGCTGTATTGCAGCAACACTTGTGAACTGTGATTGCACAAACAGCTGCTAAAAAAGCGACAAAAAAAATTTAGGAAAAATTGGTAGCAATTATATTTTTATATTATCTGTACAAAAATGGTTGTCAATGAGACCCATTTTGTATTTGTATTGATAACTGGATTGGGATAAATCATAACTCTTTTTTTGTAGACTTCTGTTGAATAGACAATACTGTAAATAAATAATGTGCATTTATTTGTTGGCTTGTTTATTTATTAATTTATATATTTAATTTAATGCATTGCCATTTAAAGGACGGCATGCCAACACACACACAGTGTCCACACAACACGTGCGAAACGTGCAATGTGCATTTATTCCTGGAAGATGTCACAATTCTTTTCTAGGCCTATTGTAAAAAACGATGTGTGAAAAACACATTTTAGTTCATCAGCCCTTTCTCCATTGGGTGTGTCAAAATGTGTAAGCTTCCTTCCTTGTTATAGTCGCGCATAGAGGATGAGCGCTCAGAGGATGGATGGCTGCACAGACATCAGCATCACATGCACAGGGTAAGGCATATTTTATTGATAATAAGAATCAAATCAGAGTTTTGGAACTGAACAAAACATAAAGCAGGACATTAATATTCATCATGTTATTTAAAAAAAAAAAAAAAATTGGACATTGTTTATTTTATTATGCCTTTTTTCCTGAGTAACCTCCCTGCACCTTTTAATTTGCATATGATTTGTGCTTGTTTGTTTTTTAATACATAAAATAAAGCAGCTAATTAAGGACTAATTGTGTGACTTAATGCGCAAATCTAACAAATTAACTCCATTTATTGAAATATTGGAATTTTTTTAACTAAACTCTTAATATTTTATTTTAATTAATCTCCTGAACCACCTGCAAATGAATAAATTAATTCATTCATTAAACGTAATTAATTAAATGCACTGTGTATAGGAAAAAAAAGTAATTTTTTTATTTATTCAGGGTATTTAAATGCTGACTGTGCCATTCTTTGCAAAACACATGCGTGGTTTTTAAACGGCCAGTAAAGGAAACTCCACCTATAACCACAAGTGTAGTAGTGAAAGTAAAGATATTTACATGCACTTTGAAAGCGTGCCAGTGTTGTGTCACTGCTCTCTTAGAAAAGAAAGAAAACGTACAAAAATAGCATTTTGAGGTATTTAAGATACATCTTTCATCTTTTCAAAAAAAAAATAAAAATAAACAAAAAGAAATTCAACCCAATTATGTTTTTTAAAGGAAGAATAAATAAAGTAAAGTAAGTAAATAGTTCTTCTATATAATATATAATTCTTCTATATAATCAACACCAAAAAATATTGTATATATAAAACAATTTGTGACTGTAAAGGCAACTTTCTGTCTGCGTCTGCAGCCACTATTCATCATGTTGGTGCACTTCCTTTAAAATAACACAACATTCTCACCAGAGGTTTTAATGTTCATATGTAATTAATTATTTTCCTTTATCAGGAGACTGTAAGAGCAGCAGAACTATCAGGAGAGGGAGTCTGATTGCCTGAGAAAAGACAAGCCAGTCATCTCAGTGAGATTCGACCCAAACCTCCTAAAATTTACCCCATTATTCAATCATGGACACACTCAGTTCCTCTGCATCCTGCCCGGAAGTGTACAACCGGAGCGGAGGCAGCATCATCCTGCAGCATTATAACTACACCGGGAGACTGCAGCACCGAACATCACACAAAAGCAGCATCAGCACAGGTTCAGCCGTCCTCCTCTGCTTCAGCATCCTCATCATGCTGGAGAACCTGCTGGTGCTGATGGCAGTGCTGTTTCGTGTGCGCATGCGCCACCGTTGGCTGTACATCTGCATCGGCAACATTGCTCTCAGCGATTTGCTCACAGGAGCAGCCTATGTGGTGAACATCTGCATGTCAGGAGGGCTCACTATGCAGCTCAGCCCAATGCTCTGGCTTGTGCGTGAAGGACTTCTGTTTGTGGCCTTGTCCGCCTCCGTGTTCAGCTTGCTGCTGATTGCATTGGAGCGCTATGCCACCATGAAGTCAGAGTCTGAGAACAGGTACAAGAAGACCTATCGGATCTATATCCTGGTGGTGCTGTGCTGGATTTTGGCGTTCATCATCGGTTTCCTGCCTCTGTTCGGCTGGAACTGCGTGTGCGATCTAAGTGGTTGCTCAACTCTGCTGCCCCTTTACTCTAAGAGCTACATCCTGTTTGCTCTGGTCATTTTCTTCATCATCCTCCTGTCCATCTGTGGCCTTTATTTCGCCATATACTGGCGCGTCCGGAAAAACACTTCGACGGCCTTGGTGAAAAGCAGAAAGCGCTCCATCCGTCTCCTCAAGGCTGTGATCTCCATCGTGGCTGCATTTGTGTTGTGCTGGGGCCCATTGTTTGTCCTGCTCTTGATCGATTACTACTGTTACTCGCGTCGCTGCGAGTCTCTCTTCAGCCCGCAGTGGGTCATCGCCCTGGCCGTCCTCAACTCCTCCATCAACCCACTCATCTACTCAATGGGCAGCCAGGATCTGCGCAAGGCCATCTGCAGCCTCCTGTGCTGCATCTGCCACCCAGAGAGCTTCTCATCCAAGGAGACCTCGAGCACATCAGTGAGCCGCCACAGCAGCCTGCGTAACAGTTTCAACAAGGTGCGGAACCTGAGCACGAGCCCACAGAGCCAAGAGAGGAGCAGCAAGAAGACCAGGTTGAGCTCCACCACCTCCTGCCTGTCTGCGTCGAGCTCTTAAACCACATGTTACACACGCAAACCACAAGGAAATCACACACCCACATGCACACAAGATGCTTGCTCATGCACACACAGCCACGCACATGCAAACGGAATGTTTTTTATTAATCATCATTTTACATCTATTCAGTCTTTTTCTGAAGAAGTGCGTAAATACCAACACACATAAAGACAATTATGTGTGTTAGCAGACAACTTGTTGTTTTTTTTTTTTTTACCATTTTTTTATTGTCATCTTTATGAATTATGAATGTACCATGAAACATATATTTTTATTAACAAAAACATAAAAAAAAAAAACTTTTCTACAATTTATATTCTTCTTTTTATTATTTTAATAATATTTCTGCTGTTATTGTTTTAATATTAAATGAAGACATCAACATTGTTGAAAAATATCAGATTTTGCCAGGTAAAAAGCATGTGAATGCCTTTCTTTATAAAGAATGAAGAAAATCATTCAAAAACTTTAAAATAAATGCAATATCTTATACTCACCAAAAGGCTTTGAATGAAAACTATGTAAATGTTTATATGCGTAAATGATGGATATTTTTTGTACATGATGTTTATCGTGGTGGAATGTTTACACTTTTGCTGAAATGTAGAAATAAGAGCTTTATATCTGAAATAAAGAGAAATATTCATTGACAGTACCTCAAGGTGTTCATGTGCAATGGTTACACTACACTAATTGACCACAAGAGGGCGACTTCCACACTCAACCATTTTAAATGTCTTATTTTTACAAAAGGCTTAGAGACTTAAAAACAGTTTAAAACTTAAAATAGTTATTAATGTCTGTGAAGTCTGAGAAGAATTTTACATGTATACACAGTATCTCACAAAAGTTCAACCATTTTTCTATATCTTCTCAAGGGACAACACTTGGTAACTTGGTAAAATTCCACACATCCTTCAGTACAGATACTCATGTACTCATGTTTAAAATACTCTGGTAAAAGTCGAAATACTGACTATACATTTTTCCATAAAGAAGTGTAGGCACTGACATGTACTTAAGTAAAAATTTGCCATTACTCGTACCTGTTTTAGTGTCACATTGGTAACTGGACCTCACGTTATATTAATATATTAACTAAAAAAAAAATCTTATTTTGTTATCTAATGAATTTATTCAGGCTGAACATCCACCATATAGAATACAAAAAGGGAAAAGATGATGATCAGGTAATCAGGAATGACTCCCTCCGTCTCATCCACGTTAACCCCAGACTTCTTGTTGCCTTCTGCAGTGCTTGTTTTTAATTTTGTAGGCTAGCCGACATCTGGGGTGTGTGATAACCAAGAAATTATACACCAGTGGTAAGTTGAAAAAGCCGCTCAATAACAAATAATAGGTTGATGGGCTGAAAACGGTGCGCAGTAAGAAGACATAATATTGATTATGTCAACAAATAGATTAAAACGTAAGTAATGAGTCTAGTTTTAAAATGTAAGAAGTAGAAAGTACAGATATTTGTGTAAAGAATGTAATGAGTGAAAGTAAGAAGTTAAAAAATAAATAGTGACGTACTGATACCAGAAAAATCTACTTAATTAGAGTAACAAAGTATTTGAACTTTGTTACTTCCCACCTGTGCTTTAGAGTAGTCAATGTGCAGCTTGTATAGCAGTACAGATTTACTGTTCTTTAAAAAGAACTCAACATACAGCCATTATTGTCTAAATAACTCCCAACAAAAGTGAGTACCCCCTAAGTGAACATGTCAAAACTGTGTCCAAAGTGTCACTCCATAATGACATCACAGAGCTGCTGGATGTTAGACACATGGTGCTTCTCTTCCCTCGCCTGTAGGATACCCTACAGGGGCTCAATAGGGCTCAGGTCTGGAGACAACCTTGGCTACTTCTTCACCTTTACCTTCAGCCTCCTCAGCAGTTGTCAACTTGGTGGTGTGTTTGGGGTCATTTTTATTTCGGAAAACTGTTTCGTGTTCTGCTTCAGAATGACACAGTACCTGTTGGAATTCATGTTTACTTCAATAAACCACAGCTCCCCAGAGCCAGTTGCACTCATGCAGCCCCCCGCCCAAGATGCTACCTCCACCATGCTTGACTGTAGGCAAGACACAATTTTCTTAATACTCCTTAACATGGCGTCACCACACATGCTGGAAACCATCTGAGCCAAATCAGTTTATCTTAGTCTCATTAGAACACAGGACGGTTTCAGTAATTCATGCTTTTGGACAGGTTGTTCTTCAGCAAACTGTTTGCAGGTTTTCTTGTGAGCCAGCTTCAGAAGAGGCTTCCTTCTGGGATGACAGCCATGCAAACCCACTTGTTGCAGTATGCGGCATCTGGTCTAAGCACTGACAAGTAACCCTTCTGCTTCTGCAACCTCTAAAGCAATGCTGCATCACTCATGCGTCTGTTTTTGAAGACATCTTCTGCACCTGACACACAACACGAGGACTACTTTGATCGACCCTTACGAGGCCTGTTCCGAAAACTGTGGAAACTATCTTGGAAAATGTCTGTATGACCCTGGTGACTCAGTTTTAGGGTGTTATTGATCATCATTTCATTTAATTTTTCTTTGTATAGCACTTTTAACACTGAACATTGTCTCAAAGCAGCTTTACACAGATAATGTGGTGATAAAAATGATCTTCTTATGGCTTTATGGCCATCTTTGTGGAAAGCAACAATTCTAATTCTCAAATCCTCAGAGACTTCTTTCCCATGAGGTGCCATGTTAAACATCCTGTTGTATGTCAGTATGAGAAGATTTCACTCAAAGCACCACATTTTGTTTGCTCTAAGATACAAGATACACAAATCTGTATCGTCCTGTCAAGCAGACAAAAACATAAACCTGATGAAATGTGGCTTTGCCTACAGAAACACACGACGTACAGCTGTTATCACGTAGGGTTTACTGACTTTTGTTGCCAGATATTTTCACAATAATGGCTGTATGGTGATGTTTTTTTAGAGGACAGTAAATATGTACTGCTATACAAGCTGTACATTGACTACGCTAATATATATCCAAGTTTCATTTCTATACTATTGTCTCTTGAGTAGATATAGTAAAATGGTTTAGATGTAAGGGGTGCACTCACTTTTGTGAGATACTGTATAAACACCACCCATTCATTCAGGTGCATCAGGATTCACCATCTCCTTCACATGATAGGAGAGATAACTGATTCTCATATAAGTGATATTATAATAATGAACCTTTACTAAAATTTGAAAAAACAAAAACTCTTTACAATAAAGTCAACCAAACATCACTTACATTGTAAATAGAAGTGTCAAGTAAAAATATAATAAAAAGAACCTAACAAAGAAAAAAACTCCCCTTATGTGTACACATTCCTTCTCCATTTCTGACAGGAACTGATATATGATACAGTATTTTCTTTACTCTGATATCTGATCTATTCTGTTTTTGCCGCCTATACGCCCATTACACGTAATACTTATATAATAATATAATATTAAGTATAATATTGCCTTTATAATTGAAAACACTTTGTTCAAAAGCTACCTACATTAGACTTTTACACACTATACATATATTATAAAGTTGAATATATGTTTTAAGTCAAAATAAAAGTAAGGATGTACATTTACATGACATTTACGTTTATGCCGTTTAGCAGACACCTTTCTACTTGAAGCTCCATTCAGCTGGTTTATTAGGACACAGAAAAAAAAATTCATTCAACTTTGAAAGAGAGTTGCAGTCTTACGATGACAAGTGACTGAACAACTTTGCTTCTGCATGAGTTTATATGAGTCAACTGCTTGAGACTGTTGTATCTGTCATAGAAAAAAAAAAGAATTATAATTCAGTAACACATTTATGAAACATTAATAATAGAAATAGAAAGTGTTCACTTTTGATCTTAACATTAAAGAAGAAATAGGAGTCAAGTCAAGAAGCTTTTATTGTCATTTTAACCATATATAGCTGACGCAGTACACAGTGAAATGAAACAACGTTCCTCCAGAATCCTGGTGCTACATTAAACAACATAAAACAGCATAAAACAACATAAAGCTACATAACAGAACACAGAGCTAAGGACTAAAGTAAGTTGTCTTTGCCACAAAAAGTGCATCATGTGCAACCTGGTGCAAACAGTGCAAGACAAAAGACACAACACAGTGTAGGACAAATACACAAAACACAAAATAGCGCCACCTGTAACCCGACTGTATATTATACAGTACAGTGTGCAAAAGATAACTGAATACAGGAGTGTACTTGTAAATAAACATAAAACAGAAACAGCATGTAAACAGTTATGTAATAATAAAATAATATAATATGGGTGGTACTAAAGACATGGATGTGTGAAATGAGTATGAGTGTGTGTTTGAGTTTAGATTTGTATCAGTTCAGTGCACACAGTTGAGTGGGTGTGTGCATGTGAGTTTCAGTTCAGTTCTGTGTGTTGAGGAGCCTGATGGCTTGAGGGAAAAAACTTTTGCACAGTCTGGATGTGAGGACCCGAATGCTTCCCTGATGGTAGGAGATAAGCGGTGTTAAATTCTGAATTCTGATTGGTCGAAAAGTGTTGGGGCAATAAAATCTTTTTTAAAGTGTAAATACATTTTTAATATATAAAATCAACAGGAAACCAGGAATAAATATTCAATTAAATACAAATCGATTCATTTTAATTTGTTTAGAGCTTTTAACATTGTTTTAATGCAGCTTTACAGGGATAAAGGTTATAAAGTTGTATAAAAGAGTGTATAAGTTTAGCTATAGTTTTAAGTTGATCCCTATTGAGCGAACCAGTGGTGACTGTGGCAAGAAAAAACTCCCTGAGATGGTATAAGGAGGAAACCTTGAGAGGAACCAGACTCATTAGGGAACCCATTCTCATCTGGGTGGCACCGAATGTCCATTCATTAGAGTTCCATCATTGTTGAGATGTACGGTTCAGTGATGGGTGCTTTAATGCAGAAGTTAATTCATGTTATAATAATTCAGGAGTGGCTCAGAAACCGCATGAATCTTTAGGCTGTTCATATGGAACCATCCACAGCGACACATATCAAGTAGCTTTTATTGTCATTTCAACCAAATATTGCTGACACATCAAAATTTAGACAATGCAGTGAAATTACACAATCTTTCTCTAGAAAGGGAGAGGCTCATTGTTAAATTATTGTTAAAAACATATGTACAATGTAAACACAATGTAGAAAGTCATCTAGTTCATGGGTTAATGAGTTAATTTTCTGGACAAATTACCATAAATGGACATCGAAATGAATTCACTTTTATGTTTCTTTAATTCCAGATTTATAATTCATAGATGTGTAAACACAGTTTCATTACTGAGTCACTCGATATTGTTAGTAAAGGAATTAGAGAAAGTAGACAGATGGAGAGATTTGGGCAGCTGTTCAGGAAAGTAACATGCTCATAATTTAAACACTGCTTGTTTCAACACAAAACAGTAGCCTGCAAATCCATATGGGTCCTCTAGTTTGGGAACCCCTGCTTTTAATTCCCCCTTATATTTCTTCACACATCATGAGATGGTTCTAAATTCAGGAGCTTATTTCCACAAGAGGTTCGTTTGAGCTGCAGTCTGAAGCAGACATAACATTTACTAAAGGGAGAACAGCGTGCAAGATTCGTCATCGTCTGCCTGCCAAGTTTCCAGATTATGTATCAAATGTCACAAGCAGTTTGAAGGATCATTAGTGAACAGAACGGCGAGAGGGGCAGGTGTTTGAGCTCAGCGTAAGCAGACATCAATCTGTTTAAATGTACCATAACTTGAAATAACATTGAGTTTTATTTTGATTCTCTGCAGGTTAATGCTCAGCACATCAGCGATGAGTGATGACTGAATGGCAAAAAAAGGTGAGAGCTCAGTGAGTGTAAGTTTATGTCTGTCAGGGTGCACTTACATTTGCTATGCTGTTTATATTAAGAGGCTCGATGACCACATTGTGGTTTTATACTTTACTGTATTATTATTATTGCATATTACTATAATTACTATAGGTTTGCCTGTCATTAGTGTACATAGCACCTCAACGGTACATTATTATTACCATGTAATAAATCTTATAGTGTGAGTAAGTGGTGATTCAGTAACACCACATAATGTATTCATTCGTATAACAAAACACTAGCGCTTGCACTCTGATTATACTGCACATGTCCTTTACAATTATGTAAAAATTAGCATACCTACATACATATGTCTGGCCTTCCCTGTTGCCCTTCCACTCTTTCTCTCTCTCTCTTTCTCTCTCTCCATTTGTCAAGTCAGAACTTCTCCTCGTGTAACACTGTTCCTCTCCTTTTCTTTTTCTGGGCCTACCTGTTTTATCCTGATTCCCTACCTCTGAATGGAGTCCTTTTCCACTGGCGACCACTCGCTACAGTTGAAGATGGTTCCACTTGGCCAGTCTAAAGATCTATAAGACTGAAGAAGACTGAGGATGCTACAATGGCTTAGCTCTACAATCACCATATATATCAATGAACAGTTTATAACATAAAGAATAGACATTCAGCAATGGTGCTTTTTATTCTTGTCAGATATACATTACAGCACAGCAATATTCTTTCTACGCATGACTCCACCTATTAGGAAGCTGGGGTCAGAGCAGCTATAATACAGCACGCCTAGAGCACATAGGGTTAAGTGACTTTCTCAAGGGCCCAAGAGTGGCAGCTCGGCAATACCAAGGCTTAAACCCCTGAACTTCCAATCAGTAACCCAGGGACTTATCTGAGCTACCACTTAATCTGTGTTGAACTTGGTGGTGACCCCCAGATGAATATATGTTCTCTTTTGAGTCAGATTTCTCTTAAGGTTTCTACCTCATGCCATCTCAGGGACTTTTCCTTGCCACGGTCGGCACTGGCTCGCTCATTTGGGATACATTTCTAGTCTAAGTTATGAAATAAAAATGTATATTTGTAATCTATCTATTTCCATTAAGTGAATTTCGAGTGCATTATTTTTGAAAAGATTCATCTTTTCTCTCCTTTAGCGAAGATGCGAAAAGTTCATATTTGTTGCGTGCAAAGGTTACTTGTGCTTCTCTTGTAATTATGGCAAGGCGCCTGGCCGCCGGGTGTTCAGCAGACAGGTGTGTGTGCGTGTGTGTACGTGTGTGTGTGTAAACGCCTAAACGCATTCCAGCACCTGAGTACACGTGAGGCCACGTCGCTGCACTGTCTCCAGCTGCTGTGTGTGTTTCTGTGTTTTAATAGCAGGGTGGAGCTCAGAATTATATTTAATTTGTTAAGATTAAGGCATGTATATTTTATTGACAGAATTCCACCCTCCTTTTTTTTTTTTATAATTTGTCAAATAATTTTATAGTCTGGATGGAAGTATCTTCGAGGCCAAACCCTGATGAGTCATTTTGAAAAATTGAGCACATTCCCACTCAGACCCTGACACCATGCTGCAAAATCTCTGGTATCAGCATGCCTCGAAACATACTGGCCAGTGATGTGTGTTACATGTGTTACATAATGTGTTTTATACTGAACATTCAGTTCCTGCCCTAAAGTTCCCACATGATGCCCAAGTGTGCTGACTTGCCTAATGATGACATCACAGCTATAAACGGGATGTAGTTAAAAAATGTCCTCCTGATCTGCATACGATAAAAATAAAGAGCAAATAGGAAGAGGAGGAAGGAAGAGAGTGTGTTAATATCGTTATAAATAAATAAACTTTGGAGTGTGCTGATGTCAGAAAATAATTAAAAGAGGTTTTGTGTTAAGTTGCATAAACCACACTGAAGTATTTTCATTTAACAAAACATTCAAGTATTTTAAACCTCAGCTATTTATTAATGATAAAAAATACATTATACATTCTATTCCGTTTTTTGTTACACTTAATGTGTTGGAAAATCTGTTAGCAGTTACAAATAATAACTCCGTCAAAAACGTGCCGCTTGTCGTATTAGTTCAAATTCAGAAAGCATTAACACCTCGATTTACTTCTCTGAAGACTTCCTTAAATGCTAAGCAAACATTGTCACAAAAAGATTTACTCAAAAATATGCTTTAGTGCAGTGTCCGCCATACAAATCCTTATAAAAGGGATGTTAATGGTAATGCAATTTTGATATTTAGAGACTGTCAACCCCAAAAACTTATGCATTTACTCAGGTTTGTTGATAATGGAGTCGCTGGTGTCATTATGTCCCAGAGCTCCCTCAAGTCCTGTGTGGCTCTTTCTGACTTTTAGTTATTTACATTGTACAGTGTCCTAAATGGTTAGGTGACAATAAGTATCTTAATAAGCATCTTAATGAGCATTCTTAATAATCCCTGTCTGTCTGTCTGTCTCTCTCTCTCTCTCTCTCTCTCTCTCTCTGTTGAGCTTCACATGCTCCTGAGATACCAGTGATCTGGTCCCCTTCTGTTCTCTGGACCTGACTGATCCATCACAATGCCCTACTTCCAGATGGAGTTCTCATAAATTAGAAACCACTCGCTGCTGGATAGCTTTACATGAACATGGAGGTTACACTGGAGGGTTAAACTCAAGAAGCATGAAGATGGATTTGGACTGGAATGGATATAAACAGTTTGTTAAAAGGGCTTAGTACTACAGTTTTGCACTTGTGGCCATCAGTGAACAGTTGCTAATCTTAAAACCAATGATGAATTATAACGAATAGACATTCGGTTTCACCCAGATGATGACCGGTTCTCCTCTCATGGGTCTTCCTCATATCATCTCAGTGAGTCACTGTCAGTACTGGCTCATTCATTAGGGCTAAACTTATAGGGACTAATTAATGAATTGAAAATGTACACTCAATCTATTTATTTTTGTAAAGCTGCTTTGGGACAATGTTGTTAAAAGTGCTATACAAATAAAATTAAATTGGATAAATGAACAAGCACACACACACACACACACACACACACACACACACACACACACACACACACACACACACACATATATATATATATATATATATATATATATATATATATATATATATATATATATATCTGCTGCACTGTTTTCAAAACCGCTCTTACAGAAAATGAATCAATACCTTTCTGAGCAAACAGAATCAAGATGTCAACAACACTGTGAGATAATATTCAGTATACGAGTAGCTGTGTTTACTGGCAGAGAACAGAAAACACCTTTTACTCTAACATACATTCTGATAAGAAAAGAGAGAGAGAGAGAGAGAGAGAGAGAGAGAGAGAGAGAGAGAGAGAGAGAGAGGAAGTGAGATTCCACAGAAGTCACTATAACCGATTTCTAATGTTATTCAGTCATCACACATCACACAAACTTTTACAATTGAACAATTCTGTGGTTGGATTAAAGAAATAGCCAGGTGATGCCTTTATGTTTTTATCTTGTTGGGGTGAGACAGTACCCATGTAATAGGTATGAAAGGTAGGTTTAATTCATTCAGTTTTATTGAGTAAAATTACACAAAAGGTTCTACCAGTTTATGTTTTTCCTTAAATTTTAAGTCAGTATGTTTAATGTTCTTCCTGATTTGTGTTTCAATAGGAAAGGTATGTTTTTGCTGAGGTGTGATTAATCAAATTTCTTTTTTCGCTTTTAAATAAATTTCCTATGTATTTTAATATTTATCTATGCTTACATCATGTTATTATTCTTATAGATTAGATTATACTCTAAATCTGACCCAATTAATTTTATTATTATAAATATGATTATTTATTTATTTGTTTATTAGTATTATTAATATTATTATAATATATTTTTTGACTTTTTGTATAAAGTGAAAATTGCATGTTTTTTGGCATTTCTATTTTGCAGGCACCATATAGAGGTGAAAACAGAGTTCCTATATATAATAAAGAAACATAATACAGACATATATATATATATATATATATATATATATATATATATATATATATATATATATATATATATATATATATATATACCCACTGTGTACTGTTGGCTTACATGAGTGGAACCATATGTGGTCTTTTTTGTCACAGCCATGTCACCTTAAGGTCTGATGTTGTTGCACTTTCTAACATGTTTCTGTAAAGAGTAATCATTTAAGTCATAGGGCCTTTCTGTTTGCTAAAAGGATTGAAATGGCAGTGGTAAATACTTATTTTAAGAAAAAGGAGGAGGATAGGGTGACGTGTAAAAGTGGAGGAAGGTGCACACAGGTGGACTATGTTGTATGTAGGATAAGCAACCTGAAAGAGATTGGAGACTGTTAGGTGTTGGCAGGAGACAGTGTAGCTAAACAGTATTGGATGGTGGTCTGTAGGTGGCAGAGAAGTATGTGATGGTGGTGCAGGATGACAGACTGGTTAAAGGAGGAGGTTGGACTGCATCAAGGATTGGCTCTGAGCCCTTTCATGCTTGCAGTGGTGATGGACAGGTTGACAGACGAGTTCAGACAGGAGTGTCCGTGAACTCTGATGTTTGCAGATGTAATTGTGATTTGTGCTGAGAGTAGGGAGTAGGTTGAGAAGAGCCTGGAGAGGTGGAGGTACACACTGGAGAGAAAAGTAATGAAGTGTAATGGAGTTTCTTCACTTACAGAAGTAAAGAAAAGAGTACAGACAGGGTGGAGTGGGTGAAGAAGAGTGACAGGAGTGATTTGTGATGGAAGAGTATCTGCAAGAGTGAAAGGGAAGGTTTATACTGTGGTGAGACCTGCTATGTTGTATGGTTTAGAGACAGCAGAGCTGAAGATGTTGAGATTTTCATTGGGAGTGAAGAGGATGGACAAGATTAGAAACAAATTTATTAGAGGGACATCGCATGTAGGATGTTTTGGGAACAAAGTGAGAGAGGCCCGAATGGCATGGGGTATATCGGTAGGAGAATGCTGAGGATGGAGTCGCCAGGAATGCGGAAAAGAGGAAGGCCAATGAGGAGGTTTATGGATGTGGTGAGCAAAGACATGCAGGGAGTTGGTTTGAAAGAGGCAGATGTAGAGGACAGAGTAGTATGGATGATCTGCTGTGGCGACCACAAATGGGAGCAGCTGAAAGAGAAAGTTTAGCCATTCTCCTCTGAGAGAGTGAGTGTGTCCCCGCCTACATTTCTTTGCTCATTATGTGTACAATCCTAAGGGATTTCTAAAATAATCAAATTGGCATCAATTACTCTGTCAGAGTCAAAGTCATTGTGATTTTTCCACATTCTTAAGTGTATACTAATTGAAGCATGTTGCTGCTACCTGATTGGCTGACTGCAATGTCCCATAAATAGGAATGTAAACATGAGTTCCTAATAAAATGTCAAGTGTGTGTTGGGATGATCGGTGCAGTCTCAAGGCAATGGCTTTTTTCCCCCTTGCTGCTTCGTTGCTTTCTACACAGCTGGTCTTGCACAACTTAATCCAATTATAAACCCCATCACACCCACCCACACCCAAAGAGCGGAAACAACTTAACGAATATCAAACAACATAAAAAAATCCAGCTGTCCACGTCTGAGGCGAGGATGAAAGGGGCTCAGGCATGGCTATGAAATTGAAATAAGAGGCTGTCAGCTTTTATCTCGAGAAACACTGTCACCCCACACACACTGAGAAACCTCAACACTCTCAGTACACACTCTGGATCACTGTGTGTGGCAGATTAGTCCATGAAATGTCGTTAAATAATGGACAAAGCAAATTTTTTGTAAATGATTTGTACCAGGGTTTGCAACAATGCTCTCATCGTTGTAAAGGGTGTGGACAGCAGATGTTCTATTATTTACAACGCTTACAGGGTGATTAGCCATAATTATACTCTATTAGCGCCTTTTAGTGTTCAACAGAGACCATCTTTAAGATTACTGCGTGTGATCTGGTGTGTTAAAAATGAAATATAGTCTTCCCCTTTTCCTACTTCCCCTTTTATGGTCAATTCAGAGTTTTGCATGAGAGCCACAGGGCTAATGAAACTTAATCTAATGCTAACAAGTAAAGTTAGTCTTGTACTGCAAATATCTCTCAGGAACCACACCCTAATTTTTTCAGTTATATCACAGAGACTCCCTGACGGGGGATAGTTTACTGTGTAGCTGTGGCCATCATGTCTGGACAAGCACAATAATAGAATTTGGTGGGAAATATAACAATGATCATCGCAAATAATTAACAAGTATTGTGTGATGAAGTAGAGGTACCACTCTGAACTTTATTATTTTCCTAAACAGCATTTTACCCATTGATTACTATTTTACTTAAATAAAATACTAAAGAATGAGGTGTTTCTTGTGTTTTAATGTTATTCAAGTCAGTTCTTGTTCTCACATACGTTATATAATGGCGATTCATAGTCATTCATTAATGAGCCTCCTTTTACTTTCTCTCTCTTGTTCATTAAACACAAAACATAGTTTACCATTGATTGTTACAAAGCGCTCACACTGGAGACTTTTTCAAGTTTCAAGAGTTGAGTTTATATGTACAGTCTTTTACATATAACAGTGAAATTTTTACGCTATGGCTCCTCTTTTGCAGCCTATAACATAAATTACAAAGACATATGGAAAAACACAAGACTTACGCCAAGCAGACATAACTTTAGGTCCACCGATCAGACATAACATTCTGACCACCTGCCTAATATTGTGTTTTCCCCCTTTTGCTGCCAAAACAGTTCCGACCTGTCAAGCATTAATAGCATTAACTTCTTCAGCAGTTTGAGCTACAGTAGCTCGTTTGTTGGATCGGACCACACGGGGCTGCCTTCGCTCCCCACATGCACCAATGAGACTTGGCGGTCCATGACCCTGTCACCAGTTTACCACTGTTCCTTCCTTTAACCATTTTTTATAGATACTAACCATTATCACAATTTGGTCCTTGTCAAACTTATTAAAATCATTATGCTTGCCCATTTTTCCTGCTTCTAACAAATCAACTTCGAGGACAAAGTGTTCAGTTGCTGCCTAATATATCCCACACACAAACAGGTGCCATGATGAAGCGATAATCATGTTATTTACTTCACCGTCATAATGTTATAATGTAATAATTTTATGCCTGATCAATGTATAAAGTGTAGTGTGCATGGAAGCCATGTATGTTCAAAATCCTGCTGAGGTAGATACGGTAATAATGCCTGTTGTTGTAAATGTCAAATAAATCCTCTTTACAGAAAACTCCATACAAGTCCATGTGACTGAGCTGCCAGTACAGAAATTATAGCACATTAGAATGAGTACTTTACTATAAACCAGTGAATTTATGGCTGATCAGAATCAAAAAGTCAAACGCGATTTGAAGAACAGAAACTATATATTTTGCACAAGACCATCATTTTGTTGCCAATATTAGCATTGCACATTAGCCTGGAACCCTGTCATGTAATGAAGAGCTCCAATTTCATAAGCCATGCAGTGATCAAGGGACCTGAATGACCTGGTTTATCTCACAGAAACACAAGTGACGTAGTTTATTGTCTTGAAAGCGGACAGCCGTTTGAAACCTCGAGGCTCCCGTTTCCCATTCAGCTGTAAATCTCACCCTGCTCTTACTGCAACCTTTCAGACATAAAAGGATGAAAGCTAAAGTTAGACTCCAGCGTGCCAAAAATTGCGTAACGAGTCGAGCTCTATGGCACACCTGAGATATATGATGACCATTAGTCACACGTAAATGGAGGTGACAAAGAGGCCTAAAATAAGGAGCTGGCCATAATTCACCATGACCGGCTGCAAACGCCCGGGAACACCACAGGCTGTTTTTTTTTTCCTGCAAGTACAAGAAAAGCAGGCAGAATTAGGTTAAAAGGCAAAATGTCACATATATCAATAGTCAGATCTGACTGATGACGTGACAGACTTAGAGGCCTCGCCTGTGGTGGAGTGATGGATATAAACAGATAGAGCACTTATTAGAAATGCAGCAGAACTTATTCCCAGCCTTGCATATCCAATAGAGTTCATATTTCATCAAAGGCGTATAAATTTTAGATTCCCAGACAGTATGGGAGGAGTCAGAGGAGTGGATGGTGGATGGGGCAGGACTCCTGTTCCTGCTGAGCTGAGCCAGCTCTCTGTTCACACACTGATACCAGCTCAGCAGGCACTGGAGGGCTCTGCCCTCTAAATACTCTGACTTCCAATTAAATGAAGTATATATTGAAAAGTGTGATATTTCTAAAGCTAGAGTTTTGTGGTGCTAAGATTCAGACAAGTGGCTAAATTTACTGAAAATATATTTTAATCATTCTGTGTATGGTTATAAATAAACTTAATCAATGTGGTTATTTTGTTGTGTACTGGAGATTCAGCAGTTTTGATCCGTTTTGAATTTGTAATCAAGCCATGAGGCCACTGATCGGACAAAAGAAGCTGGTTAAAATAAGAAATCTACTAAAATCTGAAAAAAGTCTTCACTTTATAAACTAATGTTTTTAACCCTATAGCTATACTCTGGTTTGATAAGATGCCTTCAGCTAAATAATTTACAAAATTGCATGTGATTGGATAAACCACACACACACACACACACACACACATACTCCAATTGGTCTGATCTGTATCCAGACTGGGATTCCACTCAGTAATCTAACTCATGGTGAAACTTTTCATAGACCAATTCGATATAAAAACGGCTAGATTTACACAAATTTTGCTGAATTTCATTTTTACTCATGTCCACACGTTTATAAAAATTTATCAAGCATTAATTTATAATTGCATTCACAGCATATGGCAATGTAAAGTTTTATTGTATTTTAATAAACCAGGTCATGTTTGTGCACATAATTATACAACAATTCATTCTGGTCCACCATTCGGTCATTCCAAGACAGCTGATATATAGTAAAACAGCACCAGTACATAAAATTCAACCTTTAGCACAATAGTAATGTTTCACTAAAACCACACCACTGACAGAGCAAATGAAATGAAATATTCAGCCATATCACCTATGAAAGCAAAATCAATTCTATTTGCATTCAAAGCATCTAGTTCTCCATAGATCTCCATAAAAATCTCCATAATAATAAAAAGTGAAGCTTACGTATAGTTTAAATTGACATTATGATGACAAAATCATGCAATGTGCTCCAGTAATGCAGCTTAGCCATTGCTGCATGTCAGCTACTGTAGACATATATCACTTCTACATTTCATTACTCCTCATTAATTTTCTCCTAATCGAACATCTTGTTGTAGTTTTCTAATTTCGGCAAGTCTTTAATACGACTGAGTTTTTCATAAATGCTTAATAAACTGACGTGCACTTGAAATGAAAATAAGTGTAATGTATATAAAATCATTAACAGTTAGGAGACTTCAGTTCAACCAATCAAAGTCTGCAAACCAAATCAATTTACGAATACATTTCTGTATTGACAGCTTCGAAGCTGAAAAACTAAAGAAGCAAAGCAAATCCTGAACTGAAATTTCCAAATAAAAATGTCTACATTTAATTTCTGTTGCTTTTTATCCTTCTCATCAAAAGAAAAGGTCTCCTTCTTCCAGACAATAACAGCTACACATGAAATATACAAATGAAAAATCAGGTGTGTTTTGAGGAGCTGAACTGAAATGCGAGCTACCAAATTTGACATTAACCTGCACTTTAATAGTGGTCTGACTCGACTCCTACTCCAGATATGAGGCCAGGATAAAGATGTAAATCAACGCTATTATTTAGAGCCAAAATGGCTTTCGAGGGAGTGTTAACTGAAAACCGCTGTGCCGTAACTGGATTGACATTTAGAACAAACACCTCTATGCCTACCTGGCAGACCAAACCATTACTTTCTTTCATTATTCCATCTGTTAGGCTCTGTTAGGCATCACCACAGTGACTGGTAGAAATCCAGAAGAGCTTTGCAACATCCTGTTAGCTTTCTCACTGCAGACGCTGAACTTAGCCACTGTGAACAGTTTATTTCATGGATCAGTGCTCACCAATTAGCTAAGCTCTGCGCCTAGAGCAAGTGACGAGGTGGTGCGAGGCAAAAAAGCAGCTGATTGGAGGATTCTAGTACCCAAGAAATAAGTTTTAGCTTGTCATCAGATGTTGGCTTGCTAGACTACCATGATAACATGCAAGAGAAAATGAGTTTCCCATATACCTCACACCATGTAATAGTTTCAAATGCATGAGTGTAAATATAATTGACAGAACCCTTTTGAATTAAAAGCACCACCATGACATGCGAAAACCTGCACTGCATCATAGGCATGTTGGAGTTGTATTTTGAAGCAACATGAACCCACTGACTCCTTTCCATGGTTTTTTTTTTTTTTTACAAGGTGAAGTGATCTCAGCTGGAACGTTCACCAGTGTCCAGTTAGGACAGATGTTAAGCACCACGCTGAGCCGTGCAGGAGTGGAAATCCCTGGCAATGTGATTTTTCACTTCTGTTTGTCCACCAAATCACGATGCCAGGAACCCTCTCCACCACAGCATGGCCCCCATCACAGTGCCTCCACCAGCTGCACACCACACGCTCCTCAGAGCCTCAGTTTCTCCCTGTGGGAAGAGAAAGAAGAGTTTAAATATGCACTACGTCCAACATATGTTCACCCAAAGCTGCTCTTGGCTGTGCAACATGGGTGGATTCATGAGCTTATTGGTTTGTTATTACTAACAAATGAAAAACATTAACTACACAAATGAACTGTATCATGTAATAAGATAATTATCAATTATCAGGGTGGTGTGATGACATGGAATCAGTGTTGTCTCTCCGGAATTAATTATTTACTTATAACAGCATGTCCTGAACTGGTTTATTCCTCCTATACCAGAGGTATTCCCCAATTATTAATTTTCTAAAATTACATCATACATTTTATCCATTATAATTACATGTTGTGGATACACTTGTTGTATGTCCACAAAACAAGACTCAAAACAACTATAAACAGACGTACATTTACCGCATTTTGGCAGACCCCTTATCCAGGGCAGCTTACAACTACTTGACCATTTCAGTTATAAGGGCCTTCCTCAAGGCCCCAGCAATAAGAGATTGAGGCTGCTGGGATTTGATATTATCAACTTCTGATCTGCAAACTTCCCCTTTCATGCTTTTCCTTTAAGTCTTTAAGACAAAAAGTACATTGAATAAAATAAAATTATAAAAGTCCATTAAATCAGGGGACAGTAATGTTATTTTTATGTATGTTAACACCTTAAAACCAGCTCATTGCTTCTGTATGTAATAAAAACAATATAATACAATGATTTCATAAGTCCACTAATCCGATACTCTTTTTCACTGAAACCATTACTACATCATTGAGGGAACGAAATAAACAAAATGCATGACCATATTGTATATTGTGTTCAAAAGGTAAGTTTACTTAGTACTACCATTAGAATATCAGTTATTACAATTTGGAAAATGTTCTTATTTGCACTGGCCCACTTTTACATACCATGCACAAATTGTGTAGTCTTCATTTTTGCTTTATATGAAATATATAGAAAATATAGAAAAAATATGGGTTGCACATACAAGTAATTTGTCATGGTGTGCTGGTGTTATACAAAAGTAATTAAATAATATATTAGATTTGCAATGGTACAAAGGTAAAATGTCACAATTTCCTTGTACATCCATGTACATAATCAACCCATTATACTAGCCAATAAAGGGCATTCTAAATCTAATTAATTTCTTGTTTATAATCTATAATATCAATATCACAGACACAATCTTGCTGTTCTACTGAACATAGGAACAGCAGAATACAGCACTCTTGCATAAATATGATTATTTGAATACTAATTTAAGTAAACAAATATTGAGATGAGACAAAATATCCAGAAATACTCAAATACACATACTGTAATTTTCCTTCTTACAAATTAAGAACAGCAACAGTACAGCAAGGGTCTGACCACCACTACAATGACTAACAGTAAAAAAAAAAATGTAAATAAAAACACACACACACACACACACACACACACACACACACACACACACACACAATTACTTTTTTTTAGAAAGCATTTTTTATGGCATTAGCTGATTCTATGGCACTTTTGCTTCTCCCATCATTAGAGAAGCATCCACCTACTACAACTACAACACCAAATTCATAAATCATCTCAGAAAAATGGAATGCATGAACTTGATGGACCTAAATCTGGAATGCAATTATGCGTGCCTTGATACGAATTTTCTTATTTTTTATCGTGTATATGACGCATATTTTTAAAAAAGGGTGTGGCTTAAACAGCAGCTGTACAACATTTAGACACTAGAGCTGACAAAGTGGCAAAAATATTATACCATGATTCTCAGAGATACACAGTGGTTTCAGTATTCAATAAGCACAACTATAATTATTGCATTATAAATTATATTTTATTTCCACAAATGTACAATGTAAAAACGAAACATGAAACAAATAATGTAATAAAACATATCTCAGAAATGTGTATATCATTACTGATCATGAAATCAATATTATATTGTGATATCGTCCAGCTCACCGTATGTTTTCTACAATTTTTATTTTAGATCCTGATGACATTAAATATTTCTCCACCATGTTCACTCCTCTGAAGTACATTTATCAATACAGTAATTGTGTAATCTGTGGTCCTCAGCCACTACGTCACTATGCGTTACATACAGGTCTGAACGATTAGATAAATAAATAGAGAGAACAGGAATATATGCAAAATTTCAAACCAATGACGTGAGAATAATGTTCTGTGTTATTATTACCATCCTCCACTGGAACATTCCTGCAACACCCTCGCACTGGTCCCCATAATGGCTCGATTATGACGTGCCGTCTGCTGAACTGTCGGATTCTCTCTGATAACTCCACGATTTATTACTTACAACACATTTCCATGTCTCATTTCCATGTGGTTTTTCATGCACACTAGACACTGTTCGCATTCTGTAGTAAATGTTGTTTCAAAATATTTATGTTAAAAAAGCACAGTACACTTTAGACAATTATGCGACCATTTTTCTTCAGATTAAACCTTTTCTAAATTTCTATCAACATCCATTAAAGTTTTTTTATATAAATTATTTTCCTATACTTCCAGTTACATTTTTTATTTTAGAAAGAAATACAGCATTTTAATTAATTTTATTTTTACATTTTTATTAGAAATTTTCTAATAAATTAAACTATCTATCTATCTATCTATCTATCTATCTATCTATCTATCTATCTATCTATCTATCTATCTATCTATCTATCTATCTATGTGTGTGTTTTTTGTTCTTATATTTCTATTGCAAATTTTCAAGATTCTCTTTTAATTTAGCTTTAATAATAATAATCACAATTATTGTTATTATAATTATCATTCGTTCAAATTCAGAAATGTAATTTTTTGGGAAAATGTCATTTTAAATATTTCCCATAGAAAATACATGACAAGTGTAAACAACACAAGCTAAAAAAACTCTAACCTATACATAAAATAAATAAACACAAAGTCTTAATACACTATGACGGCATCTAATAGGCATCTAATGTATATTTACTCCACTTACAAATTCCAGTGGAACAATGTATCGTGGGTAGCCACTACGCAGTCATTATCTCTTACTGTTGAAGACAAGATGTTCTGGTTAAATAAACAAATAAGAGAAGAGTGAGTAAGTGATTTAGGGAAGGAGTGGAGCATTAGGCGTATGAACAGCGAATGCTTTAAGTAGATGAGCTCCACTGGACCATCACACAGTAAAAGGTCATGAGAGACGAGCAGGCGATGGATGAGATAATACTCCAGTCTCATGGCTTTAGATGTGAGATTGGCGTAGGCAAAGTGATCCGTGTTCGAAATGTCAGCTCTCACTCCTACACGCCCCTACAGCGTTGCATTAAAACGTTACAGCCTCTGTCCTGAGTGGCGGTCGGAGTGAGCTGGAAAGGGTGTGGATTCCTTTTGCGGAGATGATGCACTGCTAATGCACCAGCTTCAAGTAACGTATAAATGATACATTTCAAGTAGACAACAATTCAATATGGCAAGATTTTGATCTGCCACTTCAACACCACATCCTGAACTGTGTTATTCTTCTTGCACACTTCTTGTACACTTCTTCCATCTTTTATTAATTAAAGAACATGTTGTACGTTGTATTCTTTAATAATTACATTTAATGCTGTAAAACAAGTCAGATCCTGTTCTCAGTTAAATAGGTTGATCACTCTATTCATCCTAGAGGTAAATTCAAACTAGCTTGTTATAACAATTATAAAAACCATCAACAATGTCTCTTTTTTCAACCTTATAAAGTTGAAAAAACTTTATTTAAAAAGTTTCAGGTCACAGGTTAATATAATATTAGTGGGTTTGTTTTATTCGTAATGCCTTATAGTCATGTAGATGTTCGCTGTCAACATGCCCACATTTGCCAAATACTGTGTGACACCTTTTTTAAAAGACATTATTATATAAAACAATATACCGAATAAATGAAATTGGTTTAAAGAATGTAAAGAAGACTTTGGCACCTTGTTTGAGTGTGTAAGCTTTGTAAAATGGACTGCTCACTGCTGCAGTGTTCTCTTTCCGTGCATGTGTGAGCTTGAATTAATCGCACGCAGCAAAGCTTTGGTGTCAACTTGTTTACTGCCTAGTCATAAAAGTAAAAATGTGCCGTCTGGCCTGTTAAAGAATGCCTTTTTCTGTGTGCTGCTTGTGTGCGTGTTGGAGTCTATTCACTGAAATGTAAGCGCAAATTATACATGCGAGATCAAGTCAACATGAACTACTTTCAAAGCAATCAACACCTGACTTTATTAGAACGTTAGAAGCGAACAAGACGTCACTCTTGTTCAGTCAGACCATAACTATGGCACATATGAACACTGCTCTGTAAATCTGTTCATTTGAGATGTGTTATTCTGAGATGAAGATCCAAACACCGCTAGCATGAATCTTGCTAGTTATCTAGCATGCTCACTGATGCATTAATAATGCCTCATTAGTGCTCATTCTATACAGCTAGCTTGCAAATCATCCAGTTAGTCCATCCTGATTAGTTGGGAAAAAAATAGAGTTTATTTCTATTTTGAATGACGTTAGCTCAAATAAATAGGGAATAGAGTATTTTATAACAACCAAGTATCTGGTTATTCCCCCAAACAAGCTAGCTTGTCATTTTGGAATTATAGTCAATATAATTATATATATATATATATATATATATATATATATATATATATATATATATATATATATATATATATAATGAGTTATTAAAAGCTAACGTCTAGGAAATTAGATCTCACAGAATGTCTTTTCAGTTTTTTACCACACCCATTTTCTAATATAATGCATGAAATGTAATAAAATTACATTGAGGCAGCCATCTTTGGCAACTGATATTGATTTGCAGTAGAACGGTTAAATATCACTACACAGATCATAAATAATTTTAACCTATAGGGAAAAAATTGGGAAATTTTAGGATGAACACCTTCATGAAACATAGTATCTTCAGTCATCTGCAGTAATTTACAGGGTTGAACTGTCTGAGATTAGGACACCAGTCCATCGAGCACCATGCACACACACGTTCACACCTTGGGGCAATTTAGTGCAGACAGTTTACCTACCTACCCACCTACCTACCAGGTTTTAGGACATGGAGAAAACCAGTGAACCCAGAGAACCCACATTAGCACTGGGACCATAAGGATTGGGGATTGTTGTGCCACAGTGGAAGCAAATAATGGTTAAAGATGAATGAATGATTAATATTTATAGCTTTCTAAATCTTGTAGCTTTAGTAGTGAATGGTAAAAAGCAAACATCAGCACTAGACATGGCTTGACTTCCCCTTGGGTTTTGTTTGGGAAAGATGGGAAAAGGGGCAAATTGTTATTTTTTACCCTAAAAGTATGCCTATGTGGGATGAATATGGGATTAAAAAACTCTCTCTCCAGCCTCTGGAGTATGAGAACTTTACATCTTCATGCACAATTATATCTAAACTGTACTATATTTGATCTACTGTAGACTTCTCCAGGTTAACAATCACACACAATCTGTTTTACGCATTAGACATTTTTGATGCACCCCAAAACACACACACACACACACACACAAAGAGCTTACCGGACAGTTGATAGAAGGACACCGGCGCTCCGAATCTCCTCCGTGCGCTTCCTGGTACACGGTCCCGGAGCTCCGAGCGCTGATTCCGCTTCTTTATCATGTCTTTTTAAAATCACGTTACCGAAAACAATAATCAGCAGTGTGAACCGAAGGAACAGTGTAAACTCTAAACCGAGCAAAAGTTTGTAAGGTTGAAGTTCATGGACCAGAAAGAAAAGCACGCGTGTCCACCCGCCGCCACCCTACAGAGAGAGAAAGAGAAAGAGAGAGAGGGAGAGAGAGAGAGGGAGAGAGAAAGAAAAAGAGAGAGAGGGAGGAAGGATGTAAGCCAGAGAGAGAAAGAGAGAGAGAGAGAGAGAGGGAGAGAGAGAGAGGAGAGAGAGAGGGAGGAAGGATGGAAGCCAGAGAGAGAGAGAGAGGACACACACACACACACACACACACACACACACACACACACACACACACACACAGAGAGAGAGAGAGAGACTGTGTAAGAGTGAGAGATGGGGTAAAAGAAAGAGACTAGAAAGATAGGGAGAAAGGATGAAAGAGAGCAAGAGAGACTGACAGTCCTACTAGAATCAATTTTTTTAATCAGACAGAACTTTTAATCTCTCTCTCTCTCTCTCTCTCTCTCTCTCTCTCTCTTCTTCTCTCTGTGGGTGTGGTGCTTTTCTTCACAAGGTATTATAGCAGGGTAATATGACTTAAATGAATTAAAGGCACAATATGCACAATATCATACATGTGTTCATCATTCTTTAACATCTGCCTGCTCCAGATGCCTCCTCCTACACAGAACATCACATTAACCAGAGAAAAATGTCTTTTTCTTTCTGTCTCAATCCATCAGTAGACCTAAAAGCTATTTCCTGACATCTAATGTGCAATTATAGCATTCTATAACACATCAGTGTAGCATTACTCGAGGTGTAGGCAAATGTGAGACAAATTATTTGGATTAAGTTTCAAATACAAAATAAATACACTTTAAAAACTAATTATTATACAAAATTAATGAATAGATTTTCCTAATAATCACACACACCTGACTCTCATTCTCTCACTCATCCCATCTCCTATTTAAGCCCCTCACCTCCACACACTTGCGGTCTGTTATTGTTTGTGCATGATCGTATGAGTTGGTTCATGGCGGTCTGTGTAATCGCGTATACGTACCCCGCTACGTACCCTTCTTCTTGGACTCCGCATTCTCTCAACGGCACCCCGGATTACCCCGATCCTGCTGTTTTTCATGTTCACGCTGTCTGTACATGTTTATCCGTTGCTGCCTAGCGCTGCGCTTTCCATAGCGCGGATCCGTGGATTCTCTACACGAACTGTCTCTGCTTTCACAGAACTTCGTGGACCGCGCTCCCGGAGCGCACCACTGGATATTACTGCTTCTCTACAAGTAGTGGTGGATTATCTCCTGAGTCTTCTCAATAAATTTTGTTTGCATTTACTTCGGCTTCCGCTTCCTAATCCGCATTACAGGTTATCTCGATCCGCATGACCAATCAAACAAATGCAGCGCTGTTGTGTAAAAAAAACCTACAAAAAGCACGTGCATGCACATTCTCATTTAATAACACACACCATGAACATTAAGAAATTTCAAGCACGCTAATATATTGCCACCATATTGGTTTTCGTTTATTTCGATCATGGGTTATCTCTACGCTTTTTGGCATCCCCCTAGGCCGGCGACATAACCGGGTTCCACTGTACTTGGGCTTTATTTGCTGTTATAATAACCTCTTAGATGTTCCACTAGATGTTGGAGGGTGCTTGGGAAATTTGTGCTCATTCAGAGACAGGGGTGTTAGTAAACTCAGATCGGTGAGTTCAAAAGGCCCAAATTCATACCAAAGATTCAATAGCAGACCACTCAAGATCTTCCACTCCAAACCATTTAAAAACGAATCTTCACGCAGCTGGCTTTGCGCACAGGAGAATTGTCATGCTAAAACAGGTTAATGCAATGGTAACAGTTTGGGGAAGAACCACATATGGCTGGAAAAGTCAGGTGTCTCAATACTTATGTCCAGAGAGTAAATGTTAACCTGACTTATCCTATGAGTCCAAACATTTGTTAACACTTTATTATCGGGCCCAGTGTTACCAGTGAGCTTGTGTGCAGCAAAATCAGAAGTAACAACAAAGATGTATACATTCGACTACATGTTCACGTCATTAGATCTAATGAAAGTGAAAATTTGTTCCCTTACAATACCTCAAAATGTTTATAAACACTGAACTCATTATACTATTATGAAAAACCAATAAATATAAGAAAGATATAAATATAAATCCTGCAACTGAAAATATGTGCTAATCATTAGCATGCGTATCTTTTTTCTAATACTTAAGATGATAAGCGTGCTAATGATTAGCACATATTTTCAGTTGCAGGATTTATTCGCATCAATTTGTTGCTTTATTTTGTACCCTAGTGGAAACTGTGAGCGAAGACCAGCTCAATTTTTTATTTTTTTTTATATTTAAATTGAATTACAGTCCTCAACACATTTATTTCCTATAAAATTAATTCTAAATTTATTTGCTGGTCCAGATTAGTTTTTTTTTTTTTATTAGAATCAGTTTAAGAAAAGCCAACTTTAGACAGCAATTGGGAAATAATGATAATATGTAAGTTATATAGTGTTCCTTTTCATGCAAAGGTATAATAAAATATAGAATTAAGCAATCACAATACAGTCCATTTTACCAAGGCATGCTTTTGCCATCTTTGCAGAATTTTATAATTATATCATTTTTTTTATTTTTACAGTTTACAAAGTTCTAAAGTAACTCTTTATCATACCTGATGCAAAATACTGCCATTTGCACTGCCATGCACTCAGACTTTATGTACATCACTGATGTGTTTAATATTTAATACTCATACTGTCTATATTGTCTCACATTGTCTTTGTTGTCTTGTCTTGTCTGTTTTGTCTTGTATAGTCCAAGCTGAATGTATAGTTTTATTTATGTCTGTACTTTGAGAGTCACTAACAGCTGGAACCAAATTCCTTGTTTGTGTCAACACACTTGACCAATAAACCTGATTCTGGTTCTGATTCTGATTCTGATTTCTCTGCCCTAGATAACTGAAATTATTTCAAAAACTGTAAAGTTCAAAGAAATTATCCTATATTTTTTAATAAATGAGAGCTTGTCTGCTCCTCAGCAAAAATAAGATGTATTTTTTAAATCCCCATAGTGCATTTGTTTCCTAAATGCCAATCATTGATAATTTTTTCCATCCCAGGTGCCAGTCTCTTTCACCATGGCCTGTGGTTGTTGGGATGCCATGGCTGTTGCACTGCTTGGAAAAATGCCTACTACCCAAACAAACACTCCAAAACACAAGTGCATACATCCACACACACACACACACACACACACACACACACACACACACACACACACACATCATGCCATGCCCACTGGAGGCCTGTTTGCTATGTGGTTGATGCCCAGGCTTACTGCCCACACGCAGTGCCAGTCAGAATTACTCTGTTCACAGGCGTAGCAGCCCAAAAAAGAGTTGTTTGTCCTCTAATTAACAACTTTAACAGGATAACAATTGGTGTGGTATGATTCATAGGCAGGATCTGAATTAAAGTGCATTCGGAAAAGTATTCACAGCACTTCACTTTTTCCACATTTTGTTATAGTTACAGCCTTATTCCAAAATAAATTACATTCATAATTTTCCTAAAAATGCTACAAACAATACCCCATGATGACAACGTGTAGTTTGACATGAAATTGAATAAATTAAATAATAAAACCTTCTTTAGACCTCAGATGGAGTTCACATCTGGCTGCCACTCTTCCTCACCACATCAAAGCCTGAAAGACACAGAGCACACAGACAGCTTCCTAACACCACTCATCCTAAATGAACAAAGTCCAAGTCCTAATCAGCCAGGATCACTCGAGGGTTCAAACCTCCAGATGAAACAGATCAGCACAAATCAGCTCTGATCACTTCAGGACTTGTAAAATGTACACCAAGCATTCGAAATCACACCAGGAATCCCACAACATCCCGGATCCCCTCCCAGACCCACATAATAAATAGAAGTCCCAATTCACCATTAAATCATTAGAGATTTAATTGTGTAATTCACATTTCTTATTTCATATTTTTCTCACTCCAAAACAGCAATGAATTGATGATATGATATGATATGATATGATATGGTATGATATGATATGATATGATATGATATGATATGATATGATATGATATGATACGATATGATACGATATCATATGATATCGTATGATATCATATCATACCATATCATATCATATCATAAAACAGCTGATATGAGAAGGAAACCGTGAGATGAACCCATTTTCATCTGGGTGACACAGAATGTCCACTTATAACAGTTCCATTATTTCTGAAGTTATCAACTGTTAACTGATAAATACAAACGTGCAAAATTGTTCATGGCAACTGCAGCCCTAAGCCAATGTAGAAAACTATAATTTCAGTCCAAATCCATCATCATGGTTCGTTTAACCCTGCACACAAATCTCATACATCTCTGGACTGTTCATTTGGAATCATCCTCAGCCACTAGGGCATACCAGTTAAAGAGAACTCCATCCAGAAGTACATTTATATACATTTAAGGCATTTGGCAGATTTCCTTATCTAGAGTGACTTACTTCTCATTTTTAAACTGAGCAGCTTTGAGGTTAAAGGGCTCCAGGAATGGCTGCTGGGTGTGGCTGGTGTTTGATCTCATGATTTTCGGATCCTTAACCTTTAAGCTACCACCTCTCAAGAAAGATGCTTTTTACATGTACTTTCTCTCTTTGCATATCCCAGTGATGTTAGGAAGCTTGGGTTAGAGCGCATGGTCAGCCATGATACAGCACCCCTGGAGTTAAAGGCCTTGCCCAAGGGCCCAAGCACAGTAGCTTTACAATACTCGGGCTTGAACCCCCTACCTTCAGTAACTCAGCACCTCAACCACTGAGCTACCACCTCCTCCAGAAGTAGGACATCAGAAAGGCTCAGGAAGGCTTAGACAGGTCCAGACAGCAGAAAGCAGATAATATCACTGGTATCTAAGCAGCATGTTTAGTTCAAGACCTGACCAACCTGGAGATGTCAAAAACATAATACTTAAACACAATTTACCAGAGATGCGAATGTTTATTTCTCCTGTTTCAAGTAAAAAAAAAAAATTAGTGTAGAGGTGTGGATTGGGATAAAAAAAGACTGCTGCAGGAGCTATTGCTTTTACTTCAATACAGGCACTAAGGTAAAAAGCCTGTGGAAAAACCCACCTCATCGAAATATTTGAAAATTTCCAAAATCATTCCTAGGTTCATCTCTGATTGCTGTTTCTGTTTTTTTTACCCCCCCAGCCTGCCAGCATGTTGCTGGGGCTTGATGTGAGGCCATTCATCACCACTTTCTGAGACACATGTTATAGGCTTAGGTCATTCATCATAGGCAGCAACAAACTGGGAATACTGGTAACAGATAAATCGTACAGTCTGTAGAAAAATGTATAGAAAAATATATCTCTGACTGATTGATTCTCTGTGCTGTTTTCACTGATTACAGCTTAAAGAAGCTAAGATTCTAAGTATTATCGTCCTTATTTCTCTTATCCTACACCAATTTGGGAATTATTGCTCTAAATGATTAAAGATGTCTATGGAACAGAAGATCTATAGAACAAGTAGGTTCCTGTTCTAAAAATCAACACTGACATACATTAAAATGCACACCTGTACTACACATAGTTGAGTCAATGCGGTCTGCTTCTCTGTCCATGGCTATATGGTTACTTCATTTCCTTTTCACACAGAATTCAGTATAACAGGTTTAAATCTGGATGTTGTATGCTGGCATTATTCATGCATAAATACTTCCTTTGTCAGACCTTCATCAGGCCCAGAATAGCGGGTAGTGCTCTGGATTTACATGGGAGGAATAAACCAGATGTTGCTGCAGGGCTAATGAGGAAAGAGTGTCTCAGTGGTGTACTAAATAAATCTCTGGATTCATTGAGTTGTAGTAGCCCAGAGTGGATGTTCCTTGGGCAATGGGGCACGTTTAAGGTTTCAGTGGTATTTCAGTAGGAAAAAAAGTCCTGTCATGTAGAAGTTCATTGCTCTAAGAAACATTTCCTTGGAAGTAATTACAATCTAAATCAGATGCTTGCTCGCATCCTATCCGCCTTGGATTCATAATAGAGAAAAACCTTATGTGATGCAGAAAAAGCAAGAAACTGAAGAACGGTGTTGAAATGCTTTTCTCCATTCTTTTTGTTTGTATTGTATTGTTTAGATGAGAATGAAAAAGGGTTCTGACACAGAATTCAACATGAAATGTTTTATTCACACCAACTTTATACATTTACAGCCCACTCTATTGGGCAAACGTGGCAAAAGTACACACATCCATTACTTTAGTAGCAGTACAGAAACTTATGTTTTAAAATACTCTGGTAAAAGTTGTACTAAATATACTTTTTTAAATATACAATAATTTGAAGTAAAGAAGTTTGAACTCTGACATGTACTTAAGTAAAAAGTAACCATTACTACTACCTGTTTTAGTGTCATGCTGATAAATGGACGTCACATAATTTTCATATTAAGACTGTCGACCGAATAAAATATTTAATCGCAACTTAAGGGCACATTTTTATCTGTTCTAAATGCACAACAAATTAATACTTTATGTTTTTAACACTCTAATCAACATGGACAAGGAGAAATATGGATGCTTTATGCAAGTTTATTATTAGAGAAACCAAATTTATAGAGCATGAAAACAAAATATTCTTGTAAATGTTTTAAAGTAATTACGATGTTTTAAATTACGTAAATAAACAGGACACCAAACAGGAACTTTTGCTATGTTTCCACACGGACGGTTAATAAGGTGATATCGGAGAAACGTTACCTCTTCAAACTTTCATACGGATTACAATAATCAGAGAATATTTGCTTCCGATGCGAATTGGTTTATTTAAAAGACATTGCGAGCTTTCTATACATACATTTCTTATGTCTGAGAGGCAAGTATTCACTGAGATTCAGGTTGTTTTATTTATGTATTTGTGAAGAGAGATGACAGAAAGAGAGATGGCAGAGAGTGCCCCTGTCTGTTTTCTATCATTTACAAAAGCACAGCTTTGTTGTTATTATGAGTGTAAACAAATAAAAGTAGATCCTTAAAAGATTCGAATGATGTATTGCTCTTATCTGTACGATCAAAATAGACAGTAAATTATGTTAATTTCTGTGTTATGAGGACAAAAAAGACACAAAACCTGCCGGCGAGTTTGTCGACCCCAGAGCGTTAATTGTGCGCATCGTGGAGGATTTTGGTGTTTAAGAGACTTGGCACATCAATAAAACAAATGTTTACTAATTAAAATTATTTTTCCTTTTTTTTTTCATTATTTATTTTATATCTGAGTAAAGAAAGGACGTCGTGAATAAATGTATGTTGCTCTAAAGGTTTTAATTTTGCCTCTATTATATTAAGTTATTTTTATATTTATATTTGTAATAAAAATGCTCAAACAGAAATGCGTGCTGCATTAACAGCGTTAATGTTACTACAAAACGAATTTAAAATGTTGTGACCCAATTATTGTATCCAAGATGAACATCAACCATTTAGAACACAAGCAGAGAAAAGATGATGATGATGATGATGATGATGATGATGATAATGATGATCAGGTGACGTTTACATCGCTGACTCCCTCAGTCTCATCCACATTAAACCCATACTTCTTGTACCCTTCTGCCTGCTTATTGTTATCTCCGTAAACTAGTCTACATCTGTGGTATCTGAGAGCCAGGAAATGATACACCAGTGGTAGATTGAAAAGCTGCGCAATGACAGGAAATGGGTTGATTGGCTGACAACGGTGTGCAATGAGAAGAAAATACGCAGACATTGTCTCAAAGCAGCTTTACACAAATCAACAGTGATGGTGAATGGTGTGCATTTGTCCCTGATGAGCAAGCCGTGGCGACTGTGGCAAGGAAAAACTCCCTTAGATGTTATGAGGAAGAAACCTTGAGAGGAACCAGACTCAAAGGGAACCCATCCTCATCTGGGTGACATCAAGAGTTTGATCATAAATCTTTCAACAATACAGAACACTGGAGAGTGAGAACTAACATGATTACTGGAGTATAAGATTATAAGTAATGTTCTTTCTGCAGTCTTAAACAGTCTATATGGTTAGTAGCTCCGAGTTTTATAAGCTCAGCATTTGTGATCACCACAGATCCAGCATCAGCTTCTCCATGCCAGAGCCTTTAAACACTCCAGGAGGTCCAATGTCAAAACTCCACACATGTAGCGGGATCCAAATGGCACTGGTACGTCTCTAGATGGTTCAGGATGTTTGTGAGTTCGGCATCTACTTCTTTAAAGGTCCGTAATCATCACGAGGTGGGAGGTGACTGGAGCTGGAGCAACCTCAGGATGCCTCGGGATGGGGAGAGAAAGAGAAGCAGTGGAGAGGAATTAGCGTAGCTGCTGTTCATGATATTAACAGCACAAGTTGATAATGTGCATGTGATCAGATGTTCTGGAGCACAAGGTTATGATGTGATGTGTGTTATGTGTAGGCTTTGCTAAAAGATACGTTTTAATCTACACTTAAATTGGGTGAGTGTGTCTGAGCCCCGAACACCGTCAGGAAGACTATTCCAGAGTTTAGGAGCTAAATGTGAAAATGCTCTACCACCTTTAGTGGACTTTGCTATTCTAGGAACTACTAGAAGCCCAGAGTTTTGAGATCTCAGGGGCGTGGCGGATTGTAGCGTGTTAAAAGACTGGATAGATACACGGAGCCAAACCATTTAGTGCTTTATAAGTGAGAAGTAATAGTTTGTAGTCTATTCGAAACTTAACAGGAAGCCAATGTAGGGACGATAAGATCGGGGTTATGTGATCATATTTTTTTGACCTTGTAAGAACTCTGGCTGCTGCATTCTGGACTAACTGAAGCTTGTTTATTAATGAAGCAGGACATCCACCTAGTAACGCATTACAGTAGTCTATTCTGGAGGTCATAAGCATGGACGAGCTTCTCTGCATCGGATATAGACAACATATTTCTTAGCTTAGAAATATTTCTAAGGTGAAAGAAGGCTGTTTTGTAACCTGATTGATGTGATTTTTGAAAGACAAGTCGCTGTCTAAAATAACACCCAGGTCTTTTACCGTTGAACTAGTGGTTACAGAACATCCGTCTAAATGCAGGTTGAGATGCTGGAGCGTCTGTATACCAGTTTTTGGGCGATGAGCAAAATCTCAGTCTTATCAGAATTTAAAAGTAGAAAGTTATGGGTCATCCAATCTCTTAGTTCCTTAACACACTCAGTCATCCGGGTTAATTGAGCTGTATCGCCTGGTTTAGATGAAATATATAGCTGAGTATCATCAGCATAACAATGGAAGCTAATTCCATGCCTTCTAATAATATTTCCTAACGGAAGCATGTATATTGTGAAGAGCAGGGTCCTAGAACTGAACCTTGCGGCACGCCATAATTTACTTGCATTAGCCTGGATAGCTCTCCATTCAAATCTACGAAATGGTAACGATCGGACAGGTAGGATTTAAACCAGCTTAATGCCTGTCCCTGAATGCCGATGTAATTTTGTAAGCGATCTAGGAGGAGATCATGGTCTATAGTGTCGAATGCAGCACTAAGATCTAGTAAAACCAACAGCGAGATGAAGCCTTGGTCTGAAGCTAAAAACAGGTCATTAGTTATTTTAACTAGAGCAGTTTCTGTGCTATGATGGGGCCTAAAACCTGACTGAAATTCTTCAAAGATATTGTTCTCTTGCAGGTAGGAACATAACTGTGCAGCGACAATCTTTTCTAAAATCTTAGACATAAATGGGAGATTTGAAATTGGTCTGTAATTTGATAACGTGTTTGGATCCAGATTAGGTTTTTAATGAGGGGCTTAATAACTGCTAACTTGAGGGATTTAGGGACGTGACCTAAAGATAGTGAGGAGTTAATAATATTTAGAAGAGGCTCACCAGTTGTATATAACACTTCCTTCAGTAATTTAGTAGGAATTGGATCTAACTGACATGTTGTCGATTTAGCTTTGGCAATAACATTATACAGCTCTTCCTGTCCTATACATGTAAAACAGTGGAGTTGTGGAGTTGAAGGTAACACTGTCTCAGGAGATGCTGTAAGAGGTTGAACTGCCACAATTGTTTTTCTAATGTTATCTATTTTTCAGTGAAGAAAATCATAAAGTCCTCACTACTAAACTGTGATGGAACACAATTTTCAGAGCCCTGATTTGTAGTTAGTTTAGCTACTGTACTGAAAAGGAACCTGGGATTGTTTTTGTTGTTTTCTATAAGTTTGCTCAGGTGTTCAGCTCTAGCAGCTTTTAGCGCCCGTCTGTAGCTGAGCATACTGTCTTTATCTGTGATTCTAAATACCTCCAATTTAGTTTTCCTCCATTTTCTCTCCAGATTACGTGCTGTTCTCTTGAGGGCATGTGTATGACTATTATACCAAGATGCAGGTGCTTGGTCTCTAACCTTTTTTAACCGGATAGGGCAACGGTGTCTAATGTGCTAGTGAGGATAAGGTCTATGTTCTTAGTTATCTCATCAAGATTAATAGTAGTTATGGGTTTAGTGAGAAATTGAGATAAATCAGGCAGGTTATTTACGAATCTGTCCTTAGTGGTTGGAACAATAGTCCTACCAGGTCGATAACGTGGTGCAACACGGCTAATCTGCTCTACCGGTAGTGTGTACAGTATGAGGTAATGGTCTGTGATGTCATCACTCTGAGGTAAAATATCTATATCAGTGACGTCTGCTCCGTGTGATATTATTAAGTCTAGTATTACAATAATCAGAGAATATTTGCTTCCGATGCGAATTGGTTTATTTAAAAGACATTGCGAGCTTTCTATACATACATTTCTTATGTCTGAGAGGCAAGTATTCACTGAGATTCAGGTTGTTTTATTTATGTATTTGTGAAGAGAGATGACAGAAAGAGAGATGGCAGAGAGTGCCCTGTCTGTTTTCTATCATTTACAAAAGCACAGCTTTGTTGTTATTATGAGTGTAAACAAATAAAAGTAGATCCTTAAAAGATTCGAATGATGTATTGCTCTTATCTGTACGATCAAAATAGACAGTAAATTATGTTAATTTCTGTGTTATGAGGACAAAAAAGACACAAAACCTGCCGGCGAGTTTGTCGACCCCAGAGCGTTAATTGTGCGCATCGTGGAGGATTTTGGTGTTTAAGAGACTTGGCACATCAATAAAACAAATGTTTACTAATTAAAATTATTTTTCCTTTTTTTTTTCATTATTTATTTTATATCTGAGTAAAGAAAGGACGTCGTGAATAAATGTATGTTGCTCTAAAGGTTTTAATTTTGCCTCTATTATATTAAGTTATTTTTATATTTATATTTGTAATAAAAATGCTCAAACAGAAATGCGTGCTGCATTAACAGCGCGTTAATGTTACTACAAAACGAATTTAAAATGTTGTGACCCAATTATTGTATTCAAGATGAACATCAACCATTTAGAACACAAGCAGAGAAAAGATGATGATGATGATGATGATGATGATGATGATAATGATGATCAGGTGACGTTTACATCGCTGACTCCCTCAGTCTCATCCACATTAAACCCATACTTCTTGTACCCTTCTGCCTGCTTATTGTTATCTCCGTAAACTAGTCTACATCTGTGGTATCTGAGAGCCAGGAAATGATACACCAGTGGTAGATTGAAAAAGCTGCGCAATGACAGGAAATGGGTTGATTGGCTGACAACGGTGTGCAATGAGAAGAAAATACGCAGACATTTCACCTTAAGTACAGTAACAATGTATTTGTACTTCATTACTTCTCTCCTCTGCTATTGGGGACACGTGTACTTCAACTACCATTCTATCAATCCATCAGCGCATCATGTTGCATAGACACTACGCATAAATAGTGTGGATAGGGGCAAGAACATCACATCAAATATCAGAAATCTTTAAACTGATTTCATGGCATGGCAAGTTGAGCTATAATTTGATAATAAATTATAACTATAAATTTGTGCTGGTGGTTCTGGATGTAAAGAAAGTGCAGATGGGTTCATGAATGTTTCAGTAGTATAAAAGACCATTCCAGTGTTTGTTATGATTCTACTTTCTTGATAAAAGCAGCCTCCATGAGAAAAGCATCCCTTCTCAGTATCAAACTCCCTCTTGGTCCACCAAATGCTGTTTCAAACCCGTCCTAACACAGTCATTGCCCCTCATCAGGCCTTAATAAGTAACTTATTGCCATCATTCCAAGATTATTTTACATCGGTGGCTATTTAAGTGATACAGTCTGAAAGCCGGTAGAAGACTAGAGGACAAATCAAGGCTGTTAGGCAGGAGTTAAGCGGCCACAGTCGAACACTATGACCTGATGTAAACTCTTTCCAAGTCTCCAGTGGATCTCCAGAGAATGAAAGGCTGCAGTCGATTATCTTCACTGTTCACTTGAGATTTAACAACAGGGCAGAGCAAAACCAGACAATGGCAGAAATTAGAGACTTGTTTTTCATTAAGGAGCATTCACACGCGCTGCACGTTTTTTTTTAGAAAATCACAGTGCTCTCATTCGGTCACACTTCTATTAGACTATTATCAATGATCAAAGCTTGATGCAAAAAACATTATCCCGACATAGTACTAATATGTGTGCAATATATGTACAATAGGTAATGTGTACAATAAACAATTTATAACCTTAAGAATAAGAATTAATATAGGTATATAGTAGTTTACACTATAAGTATAATAAAAGTATACATTTTATATTATATTGTCAGCCTCTTTTTTTTTCTAATCAAAAATAAATCCATTAAAATAAATGAACAGAAAACCGATTTCAGAAACTACAATTTTTTTACACACTCTTAATAAGAATCATCTGCTGTATAGGTTCCTGTGAATGAACAGTTTTAGTCGCCGTTTCCTAATGTCTAATGCAACACTACACGTATAATAATTTTAATATTATTGTAAAACAGACTTGTGTTGAGTTCAGTAGAATGTGTTTTCGATAACCCAATGCACTCACCATTCAAGTAATTAAAGTTATGACAAGATAAATGCTGGCAATAGCAAAAACGAGCAAATGACAGCTGAGTCTTGCTGTTTAGCATTTTCCTGTGAAGTCAAAAAAACAGGGACTCTAACTGGAAAACCATGTCGCACTACTTTTACTTCAGAAATGACAAAAAAAAATTTGGATGAGTAAAATTACACTGCTATGACACTTAGCATCAACCACTAGCCCAGTTTCAAACGAGAACACAAGAGTGTGCTTTGTGTAATGACTCAACCTCATTATACTACATGAGAAATATCAATTCTTAGTTCTGCATGCAGAGAGTGTAATAAGCAACAGTTTAACGCTGACCTTAAGCAGTCCTTAAACAAGACTCATGTTAAAAAGTCAGTCACCCAGAGCATACTTCCTACTCTTGGCCTGCTGGTGTGAATGGGCTCTTTCTTTTCACCAGTCAGTCACACACTTCGCTGTGGGAGTTTAATTACTTTCACTCCTTTGCCTTTTCACCGAGCCCGCTGTCTGCCAGACCCACGCTGCATATTTCTGAACCGGCTGCAATTTGTTTGTGTTTATCATCGTCTGACTCAATCGCTCACCCTGTGCTCTCTGTGCGTGAGAACAAGTTTGGGTTTTCATTGGTGCCGATGTTCTGGCATTCCTTCGACACACAAAGACTGGAAGTACACAAATTATCCTGGAAATGAATACAAATATTTAAATGTGGATGTCATCAGTGTAAACAGTGGTGTGTATGTTTATTTGTACAGGTTAATGTTGACTCATTTATGTCGCTAATATTGTGACTTTGAGACTGTAACGTTTAACTGGTTGCTTTGTGATTATTTTAAGCACCTAAGAGAGAAAAAATAAGTCAACCACGAGGTGATGAATGTGATTTGAAGTTGATTTGCCGAGCTGATTTTCTAGAAAAGCAATCAACACCTTGAAAATTCAACAAAAAGAAGTAAAAACATTAATTCATGTAACTTTAGCAAGTTATTATGGACATAATTTACACACATTTGTTGCGAACTAACAAAATGTGTAAATTATGTCAATAATAACTTGCTAAAGTTACACACAAAATGTACACAATAGTGAAATGTTAAAATGTTTTATTAGATGTATTAGGTTATTAAAAAAACGATGGATTTTTAGGTTGCTCACAAAAAACATAACATGTATTGTATTGTATTGTATTGTATTGTATGTACTCCATATTGCATTGAATTATCAATTACAACCATTTGTTCAAAATAAAATATCAGTTACCTAAAATAATTGGTACAGTAACTGATATTGACATTGTAAACCAACCCACATCCATCTCAAAACATTTGTCTGTATACTGTAGATAAATTTTTACCAAATTCCAATAATAGAAAATAACCCCAAGGATAATGTTTATGGATAAATGATGAACTCTGTTTCTGAACATGTGATACGTAAACAGCAGCTGTTTGCCCAGAAGCAGATGAATCATTCATTTGCTTTCTGTAAACGCTCTTCCAGTCCAGAGCCGTGTTAAAACCAGAACCTATACGGGAAACACAGGGCTACTGCTGGAGAACATTTTTGGTGGACAGCCAATCCACCAAACACATCTTACACACACACACACACACACACACGCACGCACGCACACACGCACACACACACACACACACACACACACACACACACACACACAAACACCCTACAAAAAAACTAAAATGAGGAGCTAATATTATTATAAAAAATTAATAAATTAATAATATTAAAATAAATTTGTAATATTACCTATATATAAAAAAATGAATAGTTAAATTAAATAAATGAATAAAATAAATATTGCACATATTTGAATAGCTGTCCTATATCAGTTCTATAATCAGTAAGAGGATGATAGTTGTTTGTAGGTGCAAATCAAATATAAAATATATATAAAAAAAGAATATAAAAAAAAGATTTTAAAAATTATTATATGAAGATATAAGAATATCTAAAATGACTTACATAAAGTCTCAAAACTTGTGAAAAAAAAGATAAATAACAACACATGAACAGTTTGTAAAATGTATATATTTGATAGACATCTGCTACAAGCTATTTAAGTAATGTTTTTCGTAGTTATTGATTTTATGTTTTATCGTTTCTAAATAACATTTTTGAGAAATTTCCTTTAAACAGGTTTATGATACAACAGAGAAATTACTACTCTGCATTTGAATAAATTCTTAATTGTCAAGTCACAGGTTTAATTTATAATCAACAACATCATATAATTGATTAGATTCTGTAGTAACAGCTCAGGTGGACGACCCACATAAACAGCTTAAAACTCTTTCTATACAGCACAGTTTTTTATAAGGAAACATTTATTAAATATTTGTGGATGGAGTCTGTAGCATCAAAACTTCAGTTCAGTCATAGCTGAAGCTTTTTTGTAATCTTCAGAAAAGCAGATTTTATGCCTTGCGGTTTTACTGTAACGTGACAAGCTGCATCTTATTAACTTCAGACGAGAGAGAAAAAACAGAGGATACTGAGTGACTGTTTATAGCTGCCGTAAAATAAATAAAAACAGGAACTAACTTATTTCAGGGACTTTCCACAACATTTAATGTAACTTTAAATGAATTAAAATTACGACGTCAGTCTTCGATTAATAAAAAAATTCACTGGCAAATTGCTGTTGTGTAAGAGGACTAAAAATATTTCAGATAATTATTTTAATTTATTTTTTCAATATATATTATATGAAATACTGTTGGCACCCCAGACCTTCCTACATAAATACCTGACTTTATTAACACCCTTGTGGCTGAATGAGCTAAAATCTCCACAAACTAATTTTATCATCTAGTGGAACATCTTCCCAGAAGAGTGGAAGATATTAGCACATAAAACGGGCATTAAATGTGGAATGGATATATATTAAAAAAAAAGCAAATACAAATAATATGTTTAGGCGTCCAAAAGAATCTTCTATATCGTGTGTAATTGACCTACAAACTTCCTTTATCGCTATGCAATCCTGCTGTATTTCTGCTTCACTTGTACTTAAGGCATTTTTCGTCATTCTGTTTTTGATTTTGAAACACTTTCTCCAAAGTAGTAGCTAAAAAAACTTAGGTAATGTTCTATCAATTCTATTCCTCTCTGCAAGACTGGGAAGTCAGGAGGCCGTCAGCGAGCACTCTTACGCTGACATTCTGGAGATTTCTAAACCTGATGTGATGAAACTGATCTCCTGCACTAATGGACAGTGTGTTGTTCTGTGCTCAGAGGAAATAGATGTGAAAGAGTAGTCAGGAAGCAGGACACACTCTACGCACACGCCTTTGTCAACTGGCCCAGGCTTGATGTCATTTGAAACAACAATGGAGACAAGAAATGGAGCCTGACTCTGGTGCGTATATGGAGGAGTGTCTAGAATTTTTAAAACAGTTAGTTAAATCATACATGGATATTGTTTAAGCGATCTCATGATAGTCTGTAAAATGGTCAAACAAATGGATAAATACTGGAGATGTATGGCACAATGAAATCAATGCAGAGGTCATAATGCATAATAAAGATCATGTTTAGTGCAAGGTCATCTTGGTTGAAGCCTTTTCCAAACAAAAACTAGAAAAAACTGAGAAACTCATGCCGCATGAAACACAGGAGAACACTGAAGTGTCATACACTTCACAAGTAAAGTGGTATACAAGTGTATACACACAATAAAGTGATGTCAATGAGATTAAAGAAATTAAGGAATACAGGTTTCCAGTGCGAGCAACAAACAGGGAATGGCTGGAGAAACCAGGAAGTAAACCAAGAAGCATACAGAAGTTAAGTAAAGTATTAAGGAAATACAAGGGTAAAAAGACTGTTAATTTTGCATCACAAAACCTACTTATAATAGCTATAGTTTATACCATAGAGCTGAGATCTGACTGAAATGTGACTGGTCAGGATGTGTATTCATTGCTTCTATAGTAACAGCTCATTCATATGGACTTGTAACGCAGATGCTTTACATAAATGGATTTTAAATAATATGTGTAATGCTGGATTTGGTGAAAAAAAATGTGTTTATTTAACATTTATGGAAGGAGTCTCCAGTGTCAGTGCTTTGTGACCATCAGAGGCAAAACCAGGAAGTCGGTATGTCGGTTTTCCGATATATTCAGGACATAGGGAACTCAGTAACCTCAAAAGCTTTGCTTTTTTTGCCTTAAGGAATTAAGGGAAAGATTGTTTGCAGCTGCTATTAAATAATTGCAAACAAACACGAACAAACTTGTTTCGCATGGATTCCTCAAAGTTACGCATATCTATGATACAAACTAAATGAAACCGTAGGCGAACTGCTATGGTATCAGAAAAAAACACACACTTCAGGGTGGTAACACGAATTCTGCTTCTTCACCCCACCTTCTTACACAGAATCTTACACAATAATTGTAATGACTTCCTTACAGAGAATTCGCAGTCGCATAGATTTCACAAAATATGTGATGGAACTTTATTCCATTAGCAGTACATGTGACCACACCCACTTCATACACAATGATATATCTTACAAAATGCTTCTCACTTTGTTAATGTATACATACTTGATCATATACTCATACACTTGATCAACTTCTCATCAATAAATTTTTATCTATTCATCCATTTATCAGTCCATTTCGTGACTCCCTAAGACAAGAAAATAATGCTATGGACATGCAGTAATAGCATTTTTTACTAATGTGATATTGTATCTCAGAGTGTAGGAGTTATATTAGAGTGTATTACAACTGGAGTTATGTCATACCTTATGTCATACTAATACGCATAACGACTGTTTATTAGTATTTCTCATCTCACTGATGTCTCATTAGTGACATAAAAAAAACAATAATTAAAAAAAAGAAGTGAGCCACAATGAGCTATTTCTAATGATTTATTTCCCTCTGGTGGTGAAAACAGGTAAAACAACCGAACATGTGTTCAGCAGTATTTTAACATCCAGTTGGATTCCTTTTTACTTCTTTTTAGTTGATTCATGGTTCCATTTGAAAGAAATTCTTAAACAGATTAAATGTTTATATAAAAAATACTGTAATACTGTATTTTCATTATTCCTGTGAGAAGTTAGAGGTTGTAACAATAGTTTTTGATATGAGAGAAATTTCATGTGAACTCAAACATAGCAGACATTTTGTTATTAAGTTTTACAATAAACAAAAGAGTTTCTGTTTTTTCGCTTACTATTTCCCAGGGACATTTAATGACATTAATAAGTTATGTTCAAACAGAAACTATGGATATGGCGATGCGAACACTCGGCTCAAATTTCCAGAATGCAATTCAAGCTATAGGAGACCAAATCAAGTATGCGGATCACGAATCAGAATTTTATTTTAAGAAGAAGGAGGATCATAGGGTGACGTATAAGAGTGGAGGAAGGTGCACACAGGTGGACTATGTTCTGTATAGGAGATGCAACCTGAAGGAGATTGGAGACTGTATCAGATGGTGGTCTGTAGGATGGTTTTGGAGGTGAAGAAAAAGATTAGGAGAGTGAAGACTGAAAGAAGAATAAGATGGTAGAAACTTAAGGATGAAGACCGTAGTGTGAGGTTCAGGGAAGAGGTCAGACAGGGGCTCGGTGGTGGTGAAGAGGTGCTGGATGATTGGGCAACTACTTCAGAAGTGATAAGGGAGCCAGCTAGAAAGCTACTTGGTGGGACATTTGGAAATAGAAAGGAAGACAAAGAGATGTGGTGGTGAAATGAAGAAGTGCAGGAGAGCATAAGGAGAAAGAGGTTGGCAAAACAGAATTGGGATCGACAGAGTGATGAGAAAAGGCAGGAGTACAAGGAGATGCGGCAGCAGGTAAAGAGTGATGTGGTGAAAGCCAAGGAAAAGGCATATGAGGAGCTGTATGTATGAGGGAGTATTTTGAGCAGCTGATGAATGAGGAAAATGAGAGAGAGAAGGTGGGATGATGTGGAGATGGTGAAGCAGGATGTAGATAGGATTAGTAAAGAGGAAGTGAGAGCAGCAATTAAGAGGATGAAGAGTGGAAAGTCGGTTGGACCAGATGACATACCGGTAGAAGCGTGGAGATGTTTAGGAGAGATGGCTGTGGAGTTTTTAACCAGGTTGTTCATCAAGATTCTGGAAGGTGAGAGGATGCTTGAGGAATGAAGAAGGAGTGTGCTGGTACCAATCTTTAAGAATAAGGGAGATGTGCAGATCTGCAGTAACTACAGAGGAATTAAGTTGAGGCCACTGTGGCGACCCCTAATGGGTGAAGGCGAAAGAATAGGAAGAAAAGAAGACGTTTATGTCATACGGCCTTATCCAGAGCAACTTACAACTGAGCTGTGGAGGGTTAAGGGTCTTGTTTAAGCTCAAGGGTCCAGCAATGGCAGCATGGTGGTGGTGGTGGGATTTGAACCTGTGACCTTCTGATCCAAAGTTGAATGCCTTAAAAACTGTTAAATTAGGAACCACTGCACAATAAGGAGACTCTCTAGCAGCCTATTACATGGCAGATGCTTTACATAAACGAAAAAAAACATGTAAGTGTTGCTTTTCTGTAAGAAGTCTCAATTGTTGGGGCTTTGTAACAGCCAGAAGTAAAGATGTAACCGGGTTTTACAGGAGGGGTTTCTGTTTGTCTTAGACAGAGGGGGATGTGTTCGATTCCCTCTACTGCCCAGGCTCTGATCCTGCGTTAGGAAAGAATTCATTGAAAAGTCTTCGTTTACAGACTTGGAAACGGATCACGTGATTGCGCCCACTGTAAAGTAGGTGTCCGGAAAAATCGCCGGAATAAAAATCCTGGGTCCTTCAGGCAGCCCCGTGGCACACTGGAACCGAGAGCTGTCACTTGGTTCGGAATTTCATTCATTGTTCCTGGTTCCTGTTGAAGCAGATTTCAGGAATTACTTTCCATCATGTTCGAGGAAGCGAGCGAGGTGTTCGAGAATATGCTGAAATCGTCCTTTCCGCTGACGATCTTCGTGTTCCTGCCCGCGGTGTTGATCCTGGTGTCTCCTCTCCCGGCTGAAGCGGCGCATGAGTTCACGGTGTACCGCATGCAGCAATATGACCTACAGGGACAGAACTACGGTACACACCTCCTCTTAGCACAGCGTTACGCGTTTATTTAATTTAATTTGATTATAAATGCTAATGTAATGATTAACTTGGTCATCATATATACGTATATATGTGTGTGTTTATGTGCGGGTGAGTGTGTGTTTGTGTGTGTGTGGGGGTTCATCCACCTGCAAATACACTGCTTTAAAATGCTAGTTATGCTAGCTAGCTCAAGGAGCTGACTAGCATTGTAGTAATACTTTTATAAAAATTCAAATATAAAGTCACGTTCGGCTTGAAAACGATAAATCCTTTAATTTAAAGTTGTCCCTTTAATGTAATAATACATACACTTTTATATAAAAAGGTACAAGTATGTTTAGATGCATAAGTATTGGCACCCAACATTACATTTCATATTGAGGTCATTTTTTTTTTTTCCTTTCCATAAGTACGTCATTTGTGTTTTTGTTTTTATCAAAAGGGATTTTCGAACACGGTTGAAATCAAGAGAAAAATCAAACGGATTTTTGAGACTATTGAGAATATTGAGAATATTTGATAAATAATAATAATAATAATAATAATAAAGTTGACAAATGTTCTTTGGAGTCTTTGGGAAATATGAATGGCATTGTGAGTTTATCAGATTCTGGTAATCCGTCATTGGCAGAATGTTAACCGAATGGATCACTTATAAAGACTCCAATCAGTGCATGCATCTGAATCATGCAATAGTTGCGACAGCCTCAGGATTTTACATGTAGAAAGTCTGTGGTCTGAAGTGTAAAGCAGTTTAAAATTGTTCAAAGATCCTCTAGAAATAACTTTATCCTGATTTCAGTTTGTAGGATGTGGTGCAGTACTTAAAATGCTTTGTTTGTGCTTATTGAAAAGGGTGGGGTGCTAATATTTTTCACTCTACTCTGTAATGATGATGTTGCTATCGCTTGTTGATATTTTGTCCCTGAAGTGACTCTGCCCTGTGTTTGCAGGATCAAGGAATGCGATTTTAAACACAGAGGCCCGTACGGTAGAGGCGGAGGTGCTAAGCCGTCGCTGCGTGATGATGCGACTGGCTGATTTCTCCTATGAGAAATACCAGAAGGCTCTCCGGCAGTCCGCGGGGGCCGTCGTCATTATTCTCCCCAAGAACATGTCCACGATGCCGCAGGACATCATGCAAGTAAGAATCGGCTCCATGTCGTCTGTGCTGAGACACGGGTTACGTTAAGCACAAACACTTATAATGTACGTGTGTTTTGTTTTGTAGCAGTTCATGGAGCTGGAGCCAGAGCTGATGGCCACAGAGACCATCGTTCCCGTTTACTTTGCTCTGGAGGATGATGAACTGCTGTCTATTTACACCCAGACGCAGGTCTCCTCTGCTTCACAGGGTTCCACCTCTGCGGCTGAAGGCACGTCGTCACGTCACCCAGCTTGCAGCGCTGTTGAATTTTAGATTCAGAAATTCACGATATATTTTGTATAACGGAAGCAATTTTCTTCCTCTTTTTCTTTCTCTTTCTTTTTATTATTCCTCCTTCTATTTTTGTCTTCCTCTTTTTCATGTTCCACCTTTGAGTCATTCGTTTATTTATTTTCTTCATCTTCTGCATATTTTCAGGATTTGAACACACTCACTAAGCACAGTTTGGTCTGTGTTTCTTCTGTCAATTTGAACCATTTATTTCTGTTCATTTCTCCAGTGCTGCTACACTCCGCCACCGCAAACGGGTTTCAAATGGTGACAAGCGGAGCGCAGAGTAAAGCTGTGAGTGATTGGGCCATCACCAGCCTTGAGGTAAGCTTTCGTATTCAGCTGTATGTGGAACCAGAAGGTTGATCTTAAATTTTGTTGGTGTAATTCGGTCACTAATATTGTTTCAAGGATTTAATATGGGAACAACCTGGCTTGGTTTTGTGTACACCAAATATGATCATATGCTTTCATTAAAATGCTTTCCTTGTTGCTGTTCATGGCTTTTAGGGTAAATTAGCAGGAGCGGGAGGAGAAGATCTGCCCACCATCGTCCTTGTGGCCCACTATGACTCTTTTGGAGTGGCTCCGGTGAGGACCTCTGGTCTGGTATCATAATATACTCTTAGGAACATGATCGATAATTTTTTAAAAATGCAATATTTGAATTAAAGTTTGACTAAAACTGTTATCAATGTATTTTAACTGTGAAATTGAAATTGGCCAATAACAAGATGCTGATTCTCAGTCAGCTTTCTATTTAAAAACGTTTTTGATTGTATTGATATGTTTAAGTGATGGCATTTGATTAATTAAATAAAGGCCAGATTTACCCTGCTGACAGCAAGGTGCATATCAGTAATTGTAACTAATATGATTAACCAGTAGTGTTCGACTCATTTATAAAAACAAATTAACACTCTGCGCCTACGGTACATTGTATAACCGCATTGCATTCTGCAAGTTTAATTTTTTTTATCCGAATATTCCCTATGAACCTGAAAACACTGCAGATACTTCAGTCTAAACATGTGTCCCAGGGTGGAGTTTTCTTTTAGATCACTTACTGTATGTAATATTCACACTGCTTATTTTACTAAGCATTTTCTCCCTGTGTGGTGTTAGTGGTTGTCGTACGGTGCCGACTCCAACGGCAGTGGCGTGGCTGTTCTCCTGGAGCTGGCTCGACTCTTCTCCAGACTCTACTCCCACAAACGGACTCATGCTGGGTAGAAAAATCACTCCATCATTGTCGTACCAATAGAAAATCAAATACAAGCCAAAATATTGCTTTAGATTCCCATGTGCAAGCAAGTTTTCTTGTTTTTATAGGTATAATCTGCTGTTTTTTCTGTCTGGAGGAGGCAAGTTTAACTATCAGGGAACTAAAAGGTGGCTAGAAGATAATTTGGACCACACAGGTAAGTACGCATGTACTACAGCTTTGGGGAAGATAGTCAGTGATGGAGTGTAAGATCAAAACATTTTTTATTCTTGTTATACCACATTAGTTTGGCCAAAATTACATAATATTTGAATCTATTAGTAGTTATATTTAATGTTATTGACTGTTCCTTTTTTAATATCTCTGTTAGAATCCAGTCTCCTGCAGGATAATGTGGCATTTGTCTTGTGTTTGGACACACTGGGGAACGGGGACAATCTTTACCTGCACGTGTCTAAACCTCCCAAAGAGGGCACTCCTCAGCACGCTCTCCTCCGAGAGTTGCAAACGGTAACATGAAAGAAAGAAATACAAACCCTGACTTGATTTTACATTTCAAACCAAAACATTGAATCATCATTGAACTGATCGGCATAATTTTGCTTTATTTTCCCATTAGATTGTATCTGAGCAGTACCTGGAGCTGAAGTTTTCCATGGTGCATAAGAAGATTAACCTGGCCGACGACACCTTGGCGTGGGAACACGAGCGCTTCGGGATCCGCCGCCTTCCCGCCTTCACGCTCTCGCACCTGGAGACCCACCGCAGCTCCATGCGTAACTCCATCATGGACATGCGGTCAGTCTCGCTGACATCCTGTCGCTCCGTCTGTGTCCCTGTGTAGCCAACTAATGCAGGGTGTTTGTGTTTAGGACTCATGTGGACCTGAAAAAGCTTAGCAGGAACACTAAACTGATCGCAGAGGCTCTAGCACGAGTCGTTTACAACTTGACTGAGAAGGTGAGCTTGTTGAAAGATTTCTTGACTCAAATTCGTAAATGAAAGCAGGCAAGCCACTGAGAAACTTCCTTTCATTAGAAATGCTAAAATGATAATAAATATCCTTTATAAAAGCTGACATTCAGTATACTGGATACACAGATTCTAAATAACATCTAACTTAGTGGTTAAGGCATGGGACCAAATCTACCAATTCTGGGCCCCTGAGAAAGGCTCTTAACCCCATAGCTGCTCATTTGTATGAATGAAATAAACGTGCACAGATCAGGCATAACATCATCACCACCTGCCTAATATTGTGTTGGTCACCCATTTGCTGCTAAAACAGTTCCGACCCATTGAGCATTTACAGCATTAACTTTTTCAGTAATTTGAGCTACATGCGCTCGTCTGTTGGATCGGACCACACGGGCCAGCCTTCACTCCCCACGTGCATCAGTGAGACTCGACCGTCCATGACCCTGTCGCCGGTCCACCATTGTTCCTTCCTTGGACCACTTTTAATAGATACTGACCACTGCAGATTGGGAACAGCCCACAAGAGCACTTGTCAAACTCACTCAAATTTTCACTTGCTGCCTAATATATCCCACCCAATAACAGGTGCCATGATGAAGAGATAATCTGTGTTATTCACTCACTGGTCATAATGTTATGCCTGCTCTGTGTAAGTCTCTCTGGATGAGGGTGTAATGCCTTAAATGTAAAAAAACAAAAATCAACATTGCTGTGGTGTAATTTACATTAATGTAGTAAATGGTGTTGGTGTATTTATTTAACAGATTATAGAGGAAGGAAAAGTAAAAAGTACACTGGTATAACAGCATCTTATGAATCCCGCAGGGCACAAATGGAGATCTGGAGATCTTCACAGAGCAGATGGTAAGTAAATGACTCATGGCCCGTCTCTTGTCATGTCCAACATCGAGAGTCTGTTTTGCAATTTAAAATTGCTGTTTCAATGCAGAGCCTTAAAATCAAGAAAAACTTATTGGCCTACTGATGGATTTGTTTTATATGTACTGGATAGTAACAATAATACTTGTTCGGATCAAATGAAACAGTAACGATGACGTATATTTATTGTGTTTTTAAGGGCAGACATATCTTTCACTTGACATAATCCTAGCATCACTATGCTGCCACTGCTGGGGCCTTGAACAAGGCATTTGACCCTGGCATTCGGTTGCTGTCGCTAAATGAGATATAAGATGAGATTAGATAAAAAAAGCTTGAAGATTAAAAACGAGTGCTAGCATTTTTACCAGATTCAATCACATTTTCAGGGTGTTGGTTCTCTTCATGTGTAGTATAAAAGTTAAACTCTCTAAAAGCAGAGTCTGTAAGAACCGCACGATCTTAAACCTGGTCTTTTTGTGGTTGTGTGGGTTTTTCTCTTCTTCTTTCTATGTCAGATTTAAAAGCTGAGGTTTGTTCAGCCAATCGCAATTCAAATGGCTAGTTTGAATTTCCCCGCAGCTGCTATGTATTTCCAGTAACGCAATAGACACAATATATGTTTGCTGGTGATTCAGCTGAAAAGCATGCAGTTTGGTTCACCACATCGCATCATGCATGCTGTAATCAGCAGGTGCAGGAGGATCAACTGCTCTCGCTGGTCAACTGGTTGAGCGCTCAGCCTCGAGCCGCCCAGCTGGTGGACAAAGACAGCAGCGTGGTCAGCACCCTGGAATATTACCTCGGCCGCTACCTCAAAGACGTCAGGCGACATTTCGTCAAAGCCGACAAGAGGTACCGTTTAACACCAGCAGCTTGACATGATTGCATGCGTGTCTTTGTAGAACTCCCATTGGTTCACACACACAACCTTCTACATTTTATTTTCTCATTTTCTCCCAGGGATCCTGAGTTCGTCTTCTATGATCAGCTGAAACAGACTATGAACGCGTACAGGTGAATATCTAACACCAGAAACACAGTAGAACACATCATGATTTTCAGTGTCGGTACATTAATATAGCTTCTCTCATCACCTGTGTGTTTACATTTTTTCTGGTGCTAAACATAACTGGGACATGTTTTTTTGTAAAATATCTGCACATAGAGCACAGTACAGTGTGGTACTTGTACTTGATTTCTTTTGGTCCGTAAGTTTTATAATTCTAAAAATATATAAAAGTGCGTTTTTTCATGCCCGGTTGTTTTCAGCGTGACGAATGATTCGCATTTCCTGTAGACAGTCCGAGTGAGCGGCAGGTCAAACGTCAGAGGAACATCATCCATATTTATGATGTGGTGCGGCCCGATTCAGTGGGAGCGCATCTGCTTTAATATAAAGAGTTTCTTTGGTTCACCTGAACCCGTTCCACAATTTTATTGGTCTAATGTTATTGGGTTTGGTGTTTTGGCTTGAAGCTTGTGAAACCGGGAAAAACCCAGGAAAAATCCATATATTAGCCGCTTCGTTGTTTAAGCCGCGGGGTTCAAAGAGTGGGGGAAAAAAGTAGCGGCCTATAGTCCGGAAAATACAGTATTTTGTCTGCAGGGTTTAAGACATCATGTGTGTTTTGTTATGGAGGAATGCCCAGTGAATGTAGGGGGTGTGGCCTCAGTAATCCAGAAGTAAGTGTGCTGTGTGCATGTGATTGATTAATGTGCAGGGTAGAAATGATCCTGCAAGAATTTATTCAACAGGATTTAAATTCCTTTTTACAGGCCAACCTGCAATTTTGAAAATTCCCAGTATATTCACGTTAATTCCTATGGAAACGTTTGAAAATACCTGGAATTTTGCAACTCTAATAATATGCATGTTATTGTGTTTAGATATGCACAAATATTTCTTATATTAAACTTGTCTGTGGTGCAAAAAAAACAGTTCATACTTACTTTAGTTAGTTAATTTGAATAGGTTTAGGAATTTATTTATTTATTTATTTATTTTTTTTTTTTTTTTTTTTTTTTTATTTTGACCCTTCTGAGACAGAGTAACTTCTTTTCCACAACTACAGGATATATCTTCCGACTTGTTTATGAAATGAGAAGCGACTCATTGCACCAGTTAAAGTTCAATAACTTGTTGCCAGCAGAAACATATTAATCACTGCATTATTTATCCAGTGGAAGCTCTTCCTTATTTGCTTTGCTAAATCCAGGTGGTGACTTTATTATTATTTTTTTGACTATGCAGTGTAATTACAATAGTTGTGAGTGGAGAACTGAGGAGACATCATTCCATACCCATAATTGAATTGCTTATTCGGTACAGTTGTTTGGATTTGTCTCATTAAAGCACCATGCAATCTGTCGAAAGGATCGAAAAGGATTGCTTGTTTGTTGCTTTGCTGGTACCTTATTTGCCTTACTGTCCGTTTTAAAGTTAAAAGTGTTGGTTACTAGACATAATTGTAAATGCACTCCTTAAAACCATGCCCACGCCATTTCAAATGTGATTCTGCCTTCAAAATATTTCTTCTAGAGAAATAAACGTGCTATTTACTATCGGTTGTAACACCCTTTTCTTTTTTTAAAAAACTTTCAGAGTAAAACCAGCCATCTTCGACCTGATTCTGGCACTGTGCATTGCTGCATATCTCGGCGTAGTGTACTTGGCTGTACAGGTGAGGCTCAAAAATTTACCACAATTATAATTTAAATGCTATATCTATTTTAGAAAGTGGCGGTTTGGTTGACTTTGCTTAATTTTTTCAGCTTGCATGTATTGGACATTTCATGTGGGTCTGAGCAGATTGCCAGAAAATAAAACTATGGATAAATATATAATGATTTACTTTGCTTGGTGGTTCAGTCATGAACTGCATTTTTCTTGCAGCACATTATGTGCAACCCATTGTCTTGGTGAAAATGTAACTTGATGCTAATGAGAGATTAAAAGCTAGAGTGCAGTATTAATCATCTTGTGTTTTGTCCCGGCAGCATTTTGGAATTTTGTACAGCATTCTTCGCCGGGTCACGGCACCTCGAGTCAAGCAGCATTAACACCGCTAAAGCTCTCTTCATCCCTGCAATATGAGGGACTCCTGCAGTCTCACCATGGAGCCAAGAGTGTGTTTGTTTTTTTTATTTTATTTTCCTTTTCTTTTTTTTTCCCCCAGGAAAATGGGATTACGTTTTCCTCGTCATGTTTGTTGTGTGTGCGCGATTGCTTGCTCGTCCTTCTCAGTCCAGGGACAGCTTTTTTTACAGTCTTCCTTCCTGTCTAACACTGCCTCACTCCCCTCTTCCTCGGTCTGAAGCTAGTGAGATCTCTGCCAAGTAACAGTGAGTCGTCTTCTTGGGCAGCTAAAGTCAAAATGGGCCAAAACCCAGCTTAGTGTTAGCTAGTTGGAGAAATCTAGTCAGTTTGGAAACTGTTCAGATGTGACGCTTCATTTCAGTCCAGAATTTCGTTTACCATTTTTGATTCAGATTGATAGACGTATTCATCTTGATTTTGCTGCGTGACCGGACACACCTTTATTTATCAAGGGACACCCGGGGTTCAATTTGATCAGGTATAAAAACAAACTTGGCCGTGTGATAAATCTTTTCTTTCGTTTTACTGCTTCGTCCGAAGTTCCACTAACCCCGAACTCACGTTGGCAGCAATGTGATAAACGGCAATCGCCCTTTTCTAATAGGAGTGGCTAATTCTCGCCTAAAATAAAGCAAAATGTTAACGATGTGAAGTGGGCGGAACATTTTATGCAAACTAGAAAATCAATTTGGCATATACCATTAGGACTGAAGTGTGGGAGGGTGTTTTTCTTTTCACCACCACTGTGAAAGATTTCTGTGTCGTTTTGTTTCTACCTTTTGTTCCAGTTTGCAGCTCCTGCGCCTCGCTCTGCTGCTACATATTTTATTAAATATGAGGTACTTCAAACTTTGACGTTATTAAAATACAAAAATATAATAGTCATGAGTCATTTAAACGTTTTAGGTTTATTTTTTCATTTGTAGACAGTCGTATATAAAACACTAATACATACAAGCATTTTACTCTTTATTTTTTAGTCAGAAATCAACCGTACCAACGGTACCATTAACCTGCTGCTATCAGGGACAATAGCAGCTATGAGTAGACAAGATTCATGCTCTCTATCGATCAGTGTAGCAGAAATACATTTTTACAAACAGCTGAGCGACTTCAGTGAGGATGTCATGGTTAGCTGGGGTCAAATTTTGTACACATCATGTGACTAAGCTTTTGCAAATGGCAGATTGGATTTAACCCAGACTCCACCCTTGTTAACTTGGGAAAACCAGTCACTCAGCAAATTCACCTCTTCGTCCTCTAAAATATAACATTGTGATATTAAAGAACCCAATCAATAATTTCATCTTTCATCTTCACCTTTCTTTTTTTTCCCACTTTGGATAGTCATACCAGTCTGCTGACCGAAACAAACACAATATACCTCGTCCTTTCTTTACTTCAATCTGCTCCATACCAGAGCCGGAGTCGCTTTCACATCTTTCAGCGAGTGTGAGAGTTTTTTTTTTTTTTTTTCCCCTACTTCAGGTTTTTCTGCTGTTATTTATGGAAGCGGATGAAGCTTCACCTTGCACTGATTTTACAGACTTTCCTTTGTTTCGCTGAGGTCAGCTGTGTGTAAAAACTTTTGACTCTTACAGCTAAATGAAAATAAAGATTGAAGACAGGTTCGAGGAATAAAGTGTTTTGTTGAAACGTTTGTGTGATGAGGTGCTTCTATTCAAAAGGTAAAGTAAAGAAAAAAAAATCTGCCAACATTAGACTGAAAAATTTCAAGTTTATTTCTCAAAATATGTGGTCCAAGAAAAAGATTTTTACAGCTTCAAGAAATTAAAACAAAGCCCTCGTTTCTCCATTCGGTATTTTCAAAATTAAAAACAGTGCAGTTTTGTTATTTGGTACAGTGTGACGTTTACACAGAAATAAAAGAAACTGACACTGATCAGGGTATACAACATGACTAGCAAACTGCATGTTAACCGGCGTTACTGTTGCCACCCCAAAGTTTTAGAAAAGATCGTTTTCCTATAGCAGCATATCACGAGTTATTTATTCCTCTCCTACTAAACACCTATACCATTGCTGTGGAGACTTTTTTCTCCCAAACATAATTCTAATAGATGTTGATCATCTGCCATGCAAGACCCTGCAAATGAGCTGGAACTACTACTACTAATTAGTACTCATAGTCTGAGCACATTAATATAAACCTGCACTGGTGTCAGAGCTGCTGTTATAGAAAAAGACTCAACACCATATGACCAGTCAGGATCCAGGATTCAACAGCGATGTGGTGTAAAGTGATCTGATAACCTTGGAGTATATCAGGTTTCCCTTTTGGCACATTTAACACCCTTAAACACTGGAAAATAGCGAACCTGTGCAGAAATACATTACTTTTGAACCTATGTGGAGGTTTTAGGAGGTCTTGGGATTGTAATAATGGTCTTGCGATCTTACCTTTAAGGAAAAGAAAAAAAAATTCTAAGCCAGTGGTGAACCGCTGGAAGAAAAGCAGTCAGTCTGCACACTTGAGGTAGACAGTGTGCACCTGTTTACAGCTGGAACATAACGAAGACGTGGAATCTCGCAGACAAAAATCGTTTACATTTATATGAAGCTCAGCAGACAAATAATAATCTGTTCATTAACCTTACAATGTTCTAGGGTTTCTCTCTCAACTCCCATAATGCTCACATGGCTCTCTATAACCTATTTACTGTGCTTGTCAACATGCATGTGCAAATAAAATGACAGGCAGGAGAACAACAGATCTGGGCTCTTCTGAGCTCGAACACGTTTCTTATTAAGGTTTAATATGTAAAGAAAGAAGAAACTAAATCCCATATGGTTTTTATGATGTATCTAAAATATTCATTGCCCTCTCTAGACTGCATCTACATTTTACAGCATATAAACATGCCTTTAATGAAAGTAAATGAGGTATTACATATACTTCATTGCAAGGCATTGTAAAATATAAAAACTTAATTTCAAGCCTACATAATTCAGTTCCTGGGTAAGTTGTGGAAATTGCTAGAAAGCCAGCTGATATAAATAAAGCATGAATCTGGGTCACAAACAGTCAAAAAGCTCCTGAGTTGCACATCAAAAAGTGGTATGTTAAACTACTTGGTGGAGTCCATTAAGTTCAACATGTTAGCAACCTCGAGAAAGAGGAAATACTGTGTAAATCTCATGGATGTACCCTCAGAAGAATAACAGAGCTAAACGAATAATCAAAGGTTGAAGATCTCGGCTTAAACAGCATATTGTACAAGTATTAACAGCCTCCATGCACACAACATAATATTTTTAACCTTCACGTCTACCCGTTTCTGCAACAATTAAAAGCAAATCTCCTTAAAGTATATTTACAGTTAAATTAAAATAAGGACAGAAGAAAAATTACAGTCTAAAACGATCACCAATGTTTGTTCCTGTATAAAGGACGGAGTGCCATCGCCAAACGTCTTTTGTTCTTTGCAGTTGCTCTAGAAGGCCAGTAGGTGACAGTATTGACACTGTTATTGGTGCTTTTTGCTGACACCATTCTGTATGTGGTTCCTACAGAGAGAAACAAAGTTTTTTTTTAAAAGAGAAAGAGAGAGAGAGAGAGTGTGTGTGTGTGTGTGTGTGTGTGTGTGTGTGTGTGTGTGTGTGTGTGTGTGTTGTGGATGAGGTGAATGTCCTTGGTGTATCATTTCATTGAAAGTGAGAGATAAGGCCAGGCCTCACACCAGCTTCATGCAAACCAGCAATGTAATCCTATCTGTATATTCCACAGGTCTACCACAGTCTGATTCCACTAGACTTTATGAGACCCTGGTTAAACTCTGGGTGTGAGAGTCTAATAATGTCTGCCTATCAGGCCCTGGGAACGTTTTAGGAATCTTGATCAGACTTTGGAAACTTTTAGACTCCTGCAATTGTCAGACCTCTGTGTGCATCAGTTCCAGTTAGAGGCATGGCCTAAGAGCCTGGCAGCCCCAGTAAAGTAGGTAGCTATGGTTTCTGTGTCTGACCGTTCCACTGAAGGAGGTGTGGCCTTGAAAATTCCCCCCCCCAAAAAATAAAAAAATAAAAAACATGTAAATGCTCTACTTTACAAGCTAGTGAAAAAGACACTCCCTTTAGTCCATTTGTGCACTATTCCAGCTAAATGTACATATTCAGGTCATTATGCACTAATCCAATGTCTGGCATTCTAAGAACAGAATAAAACATACACCTAAACCCCGACACCCTGGCCCTGACCTCTACACATCTTCTGAAACAAGATGACTGAGAAAATCACTGTTTGTTTCACTCACCCTTCTGCAGCACGTCCATTTCCTGACTCATGCTTCTCATCCTCGGCTGATTCCTGAACCTCGTTTTCCTCATACTCACGTACGTCGTTAATCCCAGTCATCTGCCCGGTCAGAACCTTCATCACCATCTGTACGATGAACTACAAAGCACACATACCCAAGTGGGGTTCAGTTTAGTAAGTGATCTCTCTCATCTCTCTCCTCAGAACAGAAACAATTTATTAAAGAACACAGTGAGTGTTGGGTCAAGTGACTAATTGATTTGAATCCTGTGTGCATCCAGCATCAGGAATAAACGAGTCTGCAATTTAAGATTCATCTTTTATCACGTTTTTAATGATTTTCACTCATTCAGGCCAGTAAATTGGCTCTAAATACAAGCACTCATTCAAAGTGAGTGGGAGTGTTTTTTTAAACCTTGAATACTATCACCTTTCCCAGCAGTTTGAACCACTTGCTTTACACAAATTCAAACCTTTGGATATTAGTGTCATGTGACTTTAAAAGAAATGAACAGGAAGGGAAAAAAAAAAAATCGCCTTTTACATTTTTCTTCTATTTTATAAATCAAATTAATTTTGTTTCGCCCTTTCAAAAATGGACATTGTACCAAAGCAGCTTTACAGTAATTAATAGATTGTAAATGTAAATTTTTTTTATAGTTTATCTTTAAGTTTGTCCCTAATGAGTGAGCCAGTAGTAAGGATAAACTCCCTAAGATGGTACAGCTAAAAAAACAAAACAAGATCAGATTTAAAAGAGAACCCATCCTCATCCGAGTGATGTGTTATTTAAAAAAAATAAATTAAATAAATAAATAAATAAAAATCCTGGATATGTAGCTCTCCAAGTTTTGTTAATCTTTTAGACTATTTTTTTTTATTTTACATTAAATGATATAAGGTCATGAATTTATACTTATAAACCTTCCTTTTAATTCCCCTCTGTTCCTTTCGCTCATCGAGACTGCATTTGTTGGTTTGTAGGTTTCTTCCTTATGCCATCTCGGGGAGTTTTTCCTTGCCACAGTTGCTCATCAGGGACAAACATACTTACACAGAACATATTTATGTTTAATCACCACATTATCTGTGTAAAGCTGCTTTGAGACAATGTTCATTGTTAAAAGCGCTATACAAATAAAAATTAATTGAATTGAATTGAATTGAATTTGTAAGACCAATCCAGTCCCACACCCACACCATGCAGTGTGGATGAACTACAGTGTAGATTACACTTGCAAAATAACTTTGAGTTTGTAGTCACTATTTCTCATGGACGGAAATCTGTTGCATGTAGGCCTGCTCTATCTACAGACATCTAAGTGAAGAACAATGAATTCATTAATTAAAATTAGTATTATTTAGCATGACAGAGGCTACATGCTAAATAATAATACACTGAGCCTACAGTTCAAACTACGACATAATATAATGGCATTTTACTCAACAAATGAAAGAAGACAAGATAAAGAAGCTGTGAGGCAATGTGAGAAAAAGGCTTTATCACACTCAGTGCTGATAAAAGTGTTTGTGAAAGATTGTACTGCATGTTATCTAGTTTTGTACTGTCATGTTTAAAGTGTTTAGAAATATCCATGACTATAAAAAGAAGACTGCTAATCTTCAAAGTGTTCTTTTTTGGAATGAATCACAAGGTTGTGAGTTCAAATCCCAGCACCAACTGCTGGGCCCTTGAGCAGGGTCCTTAATCCTCAATCCTCAAATGCCCTAAACAGAAAAGTACTTTCAATAGCAATATTATAATAAGGGATGCACTTCATATCTGAAGTCAGTGGTGGGCGGTCAGGGCCAGTAAAGTCTTCTCTGCTGGCATAAACACTATCAGAAGCACTGACCTACATTTACAGCCTAAATTCTAATATTTGTTCCATGAAATTGTATAAATTTATTCCCAACAGTTTATTCTCTTTATTTCATAGTGTTTCTCTTGCACTGCTTCCAGATCGTGTATGTTAGATTTTTTTGTCCAATCAGATTTCAGCATCTATGTGCTGCCATGTCAATCTAATCTGCCCAGGGCCTGCAAAATCTGTAGCTTGGTGTAGCTCTGCACACATTAATACATCAGAGTTAGACTTTTTTATGCCTACAGAGAAAGGGAAATTAATTCGGTCTCAGACATACTTAAAAATTCCTTTTTTCAAGAAAAGCGAGACATCGTGAGGAGGTCAGCCAACCCTGAAGCTAGCTAGCTTGTCTCAGCCCAGGAAATGGATTGTTCTCCACTCCCAGACCAGTGAATACGAGCGGTACCACTGGCTTACAGTCTCTGAGGATTTGTGCAAATTATGAGTCTGCATCTCTGGTGAGTAGGTTGTTATTTTATTTACATTTTAAAGTTATTGTCATGTTATTAGACAAATACTGATTCTGAACTGTTTCAGATGATGTTGGTGCACAGTTGAAGTTGTAGTGTAGAGGTGTGGGGTCTTAACTGGGTTTCTTGCTCTAGTAAAATGGTATTTACCCTCCATATGTGAAATGCCTCTCTCTCTGTAATGCCACACGTTGTTATATTGCGTTTTTGTATTGTATTGATGGGTTCTATAATTGCGACGTGATGGTGGTGGTATTAAGAGGTGAATTAAGTCGGGTAAGTCCTCACTGAAGGCCCACTAAATGCATGGCCCACCACTGGTGGAAGCAGATAAAAGGTAGCTTTGTGATTCAGAACCCCTCTTTAACTTCAAGGTTGGATAGAACTTTTATTCAGTCATGAGAAATTGGTATACAAACTGTAGGGACCTTATCATTGATGGGGCCATTGATTGGGGTCTTTCACTCAACCGAAACAAAGATTTTTTACTTACAAAAAGTATTTTTTTATATTCCTGCAGATAAGAAATTATATACACAGTCTTGTTTTTTTCTTGGATAATGCATCAGCCACAACAAATGTTTTGATCAATAAAAAAAAAAACGTATTAAAATATTATTAATATTCTGCCATTATTCGATAATCTGTTGCAATCCATTATCAATGCCTCTATAGTTAGTTATAGACAAATGGGAGAAAAAAGAGATAGGAGTAAAAATCTGTCCCTGAGATTCCCTGACACCCTTTGATATCTTAGGTTGGTGAAAATCCTATTGCCTAGCATATAATGCTAATTCTTTTTTAGATGACTTGTTTGGAGGAAGAGTTTCAATATAAGAAGCTTTAGTGTGTTTTCTGTGTGTGTTCCAGAAAGTTTGTCTTTCATCATTTTGCATTGTAAAATGTGTGTTTGTGTTTTGCATTAATGACCCAGTGTTCTCAGATGACCAGTGTCCTTTTTTTTACACAAATTTAAAGTTCTATAGATGGCTTACCAGGAACCAATAGATGTTCATGAGCAGCAATGCAAACAGCAGAGTGTTGAAGAAAAAGTAGAAAGGGATGTTCGGTACAGACTTCAGGCTGGTGATGTAGGAGGCATACAACACTTTTAGGGGGAACCAGTACAGACGGAAGATGAACCTGTAGAGGAGATAATAACAGGGTTAGGTGAATAATCAGCAAATCAGCAGAGAGAAGACAAAAAAAAAACGAGCGCAAACTGAAGGAGGGAAAAGTCTAAAGAACCAAAGCAATGCTTAACAACAGCAACAATAATTGTATACACAGGTTTGTTTACAATTATTTTTGCTGTTGTTAAGCATTGCTTTGGTTCTTTGGACTTTTTATTTTTAAGGTCCAGATGCTTAGATTATGGGCCCTCAGGGACATACAGTACAGACCAAAAGTTTGGACACACCTTCTCATTCAAAGAATTTTCTTTATTTTCATGACTATGAAAATTGTAGAGTCACACTGAAGGCATCAAGGGCTATTTGACCAGGAAGGAGAGTGATGGGGTGCTGCGCCAGATGACCTGGCCTCCACAGTCACCGGACCTGAACCCAATCGAGATGGTTTAGGGGTGAGCTGGACCGCAGAGTGAAGGCAAAAGGGCCAACAAGTGCCAAGCATCTCTCGGGGAACTCCTTCAAGACTGTTGGAAGACCATTTCAGGTGACTACCTCTTAAAGCTCATCAAGAGAATGCCAAGAGTGTGCAAAGCAGTAATCAAAGCAAAAGGTGGCTACTTTGAAGAACCTAGAATATGACACTTTTCAGTTGTTTCACACTTTTTTGTTATGTATATAATTCCATATATAATTCCACATGTGTTCATTCATAGTTTTGATGCCTTCAGTGTGAATCTTCAATTTTCATAGTCATGAAAATAAAGAAAACTCTTTGAATGAGAAGGTGTGTCCAAACTTTTGGTCTGTACTGTATATGATAAATTTTTTCTTTCTTTGGTAATCCCTCTGAGCAGATTTCCAGTCGGATGACCTTGAACAAGCAAACTGATTTTCACTTACATAATTTGCCGACTGTGTCAATAATTTAGCTGCAGCCAAATATAAAAAAATACTTTTGGTAAACTTCATGTCTCTCATTAGAAGTAACTGATATTACAGCACATGGCTCTATTGCTTAAAGCTTGAATAGCTGTATTAGGTATTGAATGTTATTGTACTATAAACTGAATTGTGTATGTTTTTATTATATAGTAATCCTCCGTTTATCGCGGCGGTTATGTTTCAGAACCGCCCGCATAACATTTTACTTCATTTTGTAATGAATAATTATAGACAAACTTACACTTTTAAAGAACATCTTATAATGTGGTAATAAAAATTAATATGTTTAAAGCTGCTTTGAGACTATGTTCATTGTTAAAAGCGCTATACAAATAAAAATTAATAAATAATTATATTTTTTATTTTATTATTTCAACATAATACTCCATAAAAACAATTCCCTATTAGTTTTTACAGTCTATCGTGCTATCCGTGAGAGACCGGGAAAATCAGCCAAACTAATTATTCATGTAGTAAATGCAATTCTGTGATACACCGGGGGCGAGAGATTCGAACCGCGGTAAAGCGGGGGGATTACTGTACTATAATACTACTTTAATTGAAAATACATATAAAATGTCAAAAATAAGAAACTAAACAATAAAACTACATTACTTAAGCAGATTTAACAGTTAATTGATGACATGAAACAGAAAATTGCTTAAATTACACATTTATTGCTACCACAAGAGTCTCCAATCAGTGCACTTGTTAGCAGGTTTTGGTCCCTGTGCCGATCTGGAGCCTAAACTACAACTGGTTGAAGGCTCGATAACAATACAGTTCCAAATGTTATTCTCATTTTCTCTTGAAATTTCATTTTCATTCCCTCTGCAAAAGTAACATCATAAAAAATTTGTGACAAAATTTGGACAAAGTGTTCATTTGTCCATAGTGTGAAATTACAATCAGTCAATAATCCAGAGTCAAGTAATTTACACATATTTACAGCACAACATTGTTGAGTTCTGACTTGTCAGAAAGTACTGATTTGTTTTCTCTGACAGTGAGGCCACTGCAAATCACAGGTATTAATTTGCTTGTTGATATAGTGACATTTTTTGTCATTTATTTCGTTAATTATCATTTCTGAAAGGACTCTCCAGTGTCAGTCAAAGAAAACAGCTATAACTGCATCTTCATGACAGTTGACACTTCATGCTTTCTCTGCAACATGACTATGTTTTATTAATCTTATTAACAGAGAAAGAGAAAATAAATTGCTGCAATAACATCAGTGAGAACAGGAACAAACTTGTATTGCAAACACTAACATTTAATGTAACTATAAACGGGAGGAAAAATATTTTGTTCTTTTGTGGTATTGTAAATGATACTGTAATTGAAAAACTTGAGGGTGGCAACAGTGATGCCACTTCACCACACCACCACATCAGAACAAGTGTTCTATCTTTAGGAACCACATCAGTATTTTTGAACCATTACATCACAACACATTTCGTTCATGTTAAAAACACAACCATTTTGGTGCATCAGCTTTTATCTTTGTGAAAGTCTTGCTGTGTCTTTCTTATTGATTTAAATGTGTTCACATGTTACACAGATCACATGCTGTTACACAGGTTCTCCTTTCCACCATGTATGTGATTAAAGTAAATAATGAACCAGTTTTATTTAATAACTAGTGGCCCATTTCTAAAGCAATCACTAACTGCAAATAGCTGTAGTTTGGACAGCCTTAACCTCACCACACCCCTGCTGTGGTGTATTGGGAAGCTGTAAGCAGATGTGCTGATTTTAGATCCCATGATATATAAATACTTTTTCAAGAAGATCAGAAGTGCTTGTTTAATGCGCAGGCCTCACCATGTGATGCCAAAGGCCAAAAAGCCAACGCTGGACAGGTGGTCGTTTATCATGTAGATTTTTCCTCCGCGGATCTTGAAGTAGACGTTGAGTTTCGTGAACTCCAGCAGAACATCATCGAGGTCATGGAGGAAGAGCACGACGAGCCCGATATTGTGATACCTTTAAGAAGAAGAAGATACAAAAACAATATTGTACGTAAACTTAAAAGCTGGAATACAGCAATATAAAGTGAGACAACGGAACCAAAATATTTTACAACACAATTGCTTTTTCCTGCCAATTGCTGTTTATTAAAGAACAGTACTTACGAGGTGGTATCAAAAAGTTTCGAGACGAGCGGTTTACAAGAAAGTACAAAACCTTCAAAATAGTCACGTCTGGAATGTGTCCTGGAAGTCTTGTTCTCCACAATGGTGATAAAACGGCAACCTTTGAGCTGGATCTTCATCTTCGGAAAGTAAGATCATGTGGATTGATGATGTTCTTTGGAGAACAAGTTGCCAAATGGTTATGACATTTTCGGGTAATGGATTGAGCTCATTGAAGGTCTTTCTGATCTCTCGTCGTCTTCCAGTAATGTTCAAAACACCTCAAACGACTCGTTGTAGCATCGCCGTATGTCAAACGTCTCTGTGGCAGACTCGCCTAGTTTCATGCAGAATGTAACGTTTGCTCTTTGTTCTTACTTGATGAAATTTCAGATGTGGTAACGCATGTGGTCAGAAATGCACCAGTTAACACCATTAGTCTCGAAACCATTAGTGTTGATACCACCCGTTTCTATTTACAGTTACAGCAAATGATGTGGAATATTTGTAAAACAAGAATTTGTTCATATTTTTATTTTGAACTAGTTATTAAACAATCCAATGCAGCTCCAATGTTACTAAGAAACCATAAAGTCTAACTGTCCCGTAATGAAGATATCAGAAAAACTAGAAGTGTTGGCACTCGAGACTCCTTTCTTTTTACTTACAGAAAATGCTATCATATTAATGATTAATTATACATTTTTGAATTAGTTTCTGTGAAGCATCGACTTGATAATCCCTGTGTCTACAAGGGTTACTATAAAAATTAGCATTTTAGAGCTACTGTAATAGAAAATTCATATATGCACAAGCTAATCAGAATCTAGAATTAAAAAAAAAAGCTGTAGGATAAAATAAATTCATAAACAAATTCAAAAGTACAGTTTTTTTCATGTAATAAAATGACATTTATTTATTTATACCCGATTGCTTTTAATGTTTAATAAGAGTGAAATTTAGAGAAAACATGACATGGACCACTGAATTGTGTTTTCTACATTAAGTTCTCTCCTGACCTGAAGGCGTAGGAGAAGGTAATCAGTGCCAGCGTGATGAAGTGATGCAGCAGCATGACGCCAGAGTCTTTCCTCCAAGCATCCATGTACATCGTGGCGTAGATAGAGTGCCATAGAAGCTCCCCTGGATCAAGTAATATATGGCAATATTCGTGGGCACCTGCATTCCGCTCTTCCAGTCTATTGATGGATAAATACATTATCAAAAAATGTTTACATAATTAAAGGCGAAGAATCAGTAAAATAAGTTAATTAAAAAGTTTCGTTTTGTTTTGTTTATTAAATAAAAGAGTTAAATCAACCTGAGGAAATGTTTAAGATGCACAAATGTGTCAAGAGGAAATTAGTGGATACATGAAAGCACTTTTTTGGACTGGTTCACCACTATCAAGATCAACCTCACTTCTGCAATATTTGTGTCCCTGATGAAGCAAACCATTCAATTATATAAGAAATATTTTTGTTTTAGGCCAAATAATCAATGGCAGGGTGTTGTGATGAGTTTCTTCACACAGAAGATTACTTCCCTACATGCTTCTTTCCCTGATATAAAAACTATTTAGATTTGATATAAACTTCCTGGCTGTTAGCATTCAAGCTGAACCGCAAGTGTGAAGTGCAAAAAAACCAATGAGGCAGTGAAGTACAATGCAGCATGTGCAGTGCAGATCAGCCAGGTATCAGATCAGTGTGAACTAAATACAAGGCATAATGTGTCTGGAGAGATTGAAGACAGTACACTAAGGGGCAAATCTTCCAACAATGTGACATTTCTATTTACAATGAATGTGCTCTTACAGCAGCTATTGACTAATTAATTAATAAGACAAAAATAATCACCTGAAAAAAGTTGGTTACAGTTAGGGACCTGTATCAAGTATCACTCTGATGTGTATATATATATATATATATATATATATATATATATATATACACACCACTGTGTGTGTGTGTGTGTGTGTGTGTATATATATATATATATATATATATATATATATATATATATATATATATATATATATATTATATCATCCATCCAGTGGTCATTATGATAGAATTTTACTCAATCACCAAATTGTAACAGCTCTAATACAAGATACACAAATTTGTATGGTCATGACATACAGCTGTTATCACTTAGGGTGTACTCACTTTTGTTGCCAGCTATTTTGACAACAATGGGGTTATTTTTAGAGGACAGTAAATCTAAACTGTTATACAGTACAAGCTGACTACTCTAAAATATGTGTGTGTGTGTGTGTGTGTATACACACACACACACACACACACACACACACACACACAGTATGTGTGAGTGTATGTATATTTACATATATAGAATTTTATTCATATAGCTGTTTTAACAATAGGGTTTTAACAATAGGAATCGTCATTAATTAATAATCATTATGAATATAATTTTAGCATCATAAATTAGTCCCTAACATTTTTCCTAATGTTAGAGAAAGTTGTAATGACCAGGAAAACTCCCCGAGATGGTATAAGGAAGCAACCTTGAGAGGACCCAGTCTCAAAAGGGAACCCATCCTCATCTGGGTGACACCGAATGTCAATTCATTCCAACATTGTTGAGGTTATCAACTAATAGACACTAGGATAAAATAGTTCATGGCAAACTACAGTCCTAAACAAACTTTTTATATTAATTGCAGTCCAAATCCACCTTCAGGTTTCTTGATTCGAACCATTTACAGTAACCTCATAGATCTGTTAGCTGTTTATGTCGAGCTTTCTTTAGCAACAGCGAGTGTTTTCAACTCCATCAATAGGGTATTATGGCAGATCAGGCATGTCGAGAAAGGAGGATCACTTATTGCCAGGATTACTTACTGATAAGCAAACACAGGCCAGCGTGTGCAGAGCAGTATCAGAGGGTGTGGTCATTAAAAATGAGCAAAGGTGCTATTAATTGCACACGTACCAAGATATATGCAGGAGTGGCGCAGTGAACCAAGCATGCAGAGCACTTTTTACTGCACATGAGAGAGAGAGAGATCACTTTAATTTGGCGAGGACCGAGTCATGCACACCTCCCTTCTCCTCGCTCTTCATGGCAACTCGCACACTATTTTTTAATAACCTTGCTCTGCAAATTCGGTCCTAAATTAAACACACTGTTTAAGCAGCAGAAAAAAGTAAAACAAGCAACTACTAATATTTATCATAATTGATCATTATCGTTTTATATATTTTTTAAAAACCATTTGCTATTAAAAAATTAGCGAAAATTTATTTTCGTAAACCATATATGTCTCTGTTGTCCACAGCTGCACTTTATTCAGAGCAGTTTATTCAGCCCTACAGCAGAAAAAGCGACTAAAGATGTGTGATGCGAAATCGCTGCAGATTTTAAAAACAATTCTCCACACAGCGTCATCAATAATGACTGTGTGAGGTTATGAGAGAATGATGTGAGTGCCTCACATGAGAATGACCAAAGAGGATGTCCAAAAAGCTGTTGATGTAATTACACACTTTAAGTCTGCTAATGTCTATTGATCAAATCCCTGTCTAGCTCTCCAGGCAAGAGCAGCACTGGAGTGCTTTACCATCAACACAATTTACTTTTTCCAACCACAACACACAGCTCACGGAAATGCTTACGGATGTACTGTAACTCTAAACTCTGATTTTTGCAGACAGATCAAAACTGTGGTTGATGAATTAAGAAAACGAGAGAGAGAGAGAGAGAGAGAGGGGGTGGTGTGGAGATGGTGAAGCTGGAAGTGGATAGGATTAGTAAAAAGAAAGTGAGAGCAATTAAAAGGATGAAGAGTGTAAAGTTGGTAGGACCAGATGACATACCAGTAGAAGCATGGAGATGTTTAGGAGAGATGGCAGTAGAGTTTTTTGGAAGATTTTGGAAGGTGAGAGGATGCCTGAGGAATGAAGGAGGAGTGTGCTGGTACCGATCTTTAAGAATATGGGAGATGTGCAGACCTGCAGTAACTACAGGGGAATTATGTTGATCAGTCACACCATGAAGTTATGGGAAATAGTAGTGGAAGCCAGGCTGAGGGAAGAGGTGACAATCTGTGAGCAACAGTACGGTTTCATGACGAGGAAGAAGAAAACAGGCGCAGTATTTGCTTTGAGAATGTTGATGGAGAAGTATAGAGAAGGTCAGAAGGAGTTGCATTGTGTGTTTGTGAATTCAGAGAAAGCGTACGACAGGGTGCCAAAAGAGGAGTTGTGGTATTGTATGAGAAAGTCAGTGTGTCAGAGAAGTATGTGAGGGTGGTGCAGGACATGTATGAGAACAGTGTGACAGCAGTGAAGTGTGCAGTAGGAACGACAGACTGGTTCAAGGTGGAGGTTAGATTGCATCAAGGATCGGCCCTGAGCCCTTTCCTGTTTGCAGTGGTGATGGACGGGTTGACGGACGAGGTCAGACAGAAATCTCTGTGGACTATGATGTTTGTGGATGATATTGTGATTTGTGGTGAGAGTAGGGAGCAGGTTGAGAAGAGCTGGAGGTACATGCAGGAGAGAAGGGGAATGAAAGTCAGTAGGAGTAAGACAGAGTACATGTGTGTAAATGAGAGGGAGGACAGTGGAGTGGTGCGGTTGCAGGGAGAAGAGGTGGAGAAGGTGGAGTTCAGGTACCTGGAGTCAACAGTGCAAAGTAATGGAGAGTGTGTTAGAGAAGTGAAGAAAAGAGTGCATGCAGGGTGGAGTGGGTGGAGAAGAGTGATAGTAGGAGTGATTTGTGATAGAAGAGTATCTGCAAGAGTGAAAGGGAAAGTTTATAGGACTGTGGTGAGACCTGCGATGTTGTATGGTTTAGAGACAGTGGCATTGAGTAAAACACAGGACGTGGAGCTGGAGGTAGCAGAGCTGAAGATGTTGAGATTTTCATTGGAAGTGACGAGGAGGGACCACGCATGTAGGACGTTTTGGGGACAAAGTGAGAAAAGTCCGATTGAGATGGTTTAGACATGTACAGAGGAGGCACATGGGGTAAATCATTAGGAGAATGCTGAGAATGGAGCCACCAGGAAGGAGGAAAAGAGGAAGGCCAAGGAGCAGGTTCATGGATGTGGTGAGGGAAGACATGTTGGTTTGAAAGAGGCAGATGTAGAGGACAGAGTAGTATGGAGACGGATGATCTGCTGTGGTGACCCCTAATGGGAGCAGCCAAAGATGATGATGAAGAAGAAGTAGTGTGCTACCAGGGCTGATTATTGGATGCATAGATATGTATAAACAAGCTGTATATAAAGGAAGTAAAAAAATTACATTTACTGCATTTGTTAGACGCCCTTATCTTTCAATGTGAAACATTTCTTGTGAATAAACTGTCCCTATAGCAACAATGATATATTACTATGAACACATTCACTACACACAGTATAAACCTACAATTTGCTGTCATGGCTGTTATAGAAAATCGGTCAACTCACTGTAAAAGACGGAAGACGGGTTTTGAAAGAAGCCGTAGTCACAGAAGAAGAGCAGGTAGGTGCTGTAGGACCAGGACATTGTGTAGAAGACCAGCTTCCAAGCACTTTCTGGCATCTTTGCCACATCTTTGGAATGGAGGCGACACCACTGGGCAAACGGCTACGAAAGACAGCAGGACAGACTCTTAGATTTTAATGAATTTTTTAATTAATTATCAGTATTCTTGTGAGTAGTGAGTAGAAAAATACACCCAGAATGTGCTGAAACCTATGAACTATTGACCTTTTGAACAACTTTATAAACAAACAAAAAAATAAATATCAAGCTAATGAATCAGATACTGAGTTAAATTACAGGTTATTGATCACATATTCGTTTCAGAGTTGAAATAAAGTAAGTACTAGCTAACATGTAGCTAACGTTAGCGAGCTTAAAGCAGCATTTCTCTGTAATATAGGTGACATTAAAAAAAAAAATTGAACCATACAACTTACCCAAAGTCCAGGTGAAATCCCCCAAAAAAGGCAGTACATTTGTATATATACACAAGTTATAGATCAAATTATAATACTACTGAATACGAGGAGATTAGCTTGGCTAAACAAACCTGCTAACCTTAGCTTCACTTCTTTGGCTAATTTTGTTTAATTTAACTGGAGGTACACATGAATTGTGAACATTAGTTCCCTGGTAATATAATTGTTTTTAGAGGACCTGTGGATAAATGTGTATCTTTCTGATACTGTGTTTAACCTAAAGAAATTTCAGCTAGAGCTGCATTATCTAGTAGACCAAACTAGAAAAAACATGGATTTCCAAATTGAATTCTGCCTCCGAAAACTGTGGCTATGATGTGAAATGGCGGTTATACTTCAAGTTTAGTACTAAAGTATGCTAGCTGTGCAATGTTAGGAGTCATGGTTAATATACTTTCTGAACAGAGACTTGTGACATTGTTCAAGCCAAATGCAACAGATATAATATATTGTGTGCCTTCACATAGCGTTTAGTCTGGAACCTGGCTGTGTTCTCCCTGTCGCTGTGGTTCTTCAGGCAAATGAGTGTGCTCGAGTGAGAATGTGTTGGTCTGCGTCGACGTCAATCTGACATGCTGTGTGTTTCAAGTTGCAACCGAGTATAGGATCGAGGTGCATAGGTGGGAAATGCCATACAGAACAAGAGAGTTAATAAATGCTCTATGTAACATAAAATGTTTCAAATTATTCATTTACAGAGCTTCCTTATCATTTAAAGAGCAACGACTATGCTTTTGTCTGTTACTTTTGTGATTATTTGGTTTGCTTCTTTTCAGTTTCCATATTTCTAACCCAAGAAGGAAAAGGGTTTAAGGAGCAAAATACACACCACGAGCAAGATGTAGAGGACAGGGGGGTATGGAGACGGATGATCTGCTGTGGCGACCCCTGATGGGAGAACCCGAAAGAAGAAGAAGACACTTTTTTTGTCTTTTTTTTGGTTCTTTTAATTACTCATGTAGTAGTAAACAAGTAGCAAACAGACCAAAATAATCGATTTTGCTCTGAATCATACTTTGTACAGACTAAAGGGCTCTTAGTTCACACTGGTTTCCTGTGCCAGGAAACGGACACTATTTACTTACTAACAGCACATTACAGAGAGGAGATGAAATGCTACTCAAGTTTTCATGCTTTTGCTTTGAAAGGAAAAAAAAAACAGGAAGGTAGCAGACTGGTCTCACATCACGTACTTCAAGAGCTAAAACTGCTGAACAAGAAAGACAGACAAACCCTTTTTTTAACCGGCCAAGCGAAAGAATGACAATAAGAAGTACGAAATATTAGAGTAAATTAGAACTTAAGACTTTGTGTTACTGTGTGTAAGAAATCTTAGGTTGAATTCATAATTTACAAAAGAAGATTGAAAGTAAAAAATAAATAAATATTAAAAAGTAATTAAGTAAACATGCATAGGATGCAGTCTGATCCTGATATATCCTTGTATATGCCTTTTTTAGGACTTTATGATTCTGTTTGAACATGGAGTTACAATGAGGTGTGAATATCACTATGTTTGTTGTTTTTTTACAGTTTTCTTTCAAAATGTTAAGGCAGTCAAATAAGATTAATCACATATAAACAGGCTGAGTGCAATCTTCATTTGCAATGTAAGAACTTGTAGAAGTGCTATATTAGTGTATAGCATTATAGAAGTGCTATATGGGGATGTAAGGTTAGATGCCTGTAATTATGCATGAACAGTTGTCATGGATACTTTACCAGGTATAAGCTTTGATATTGTACAGTTTGTTTTATCGCAGTGTGTGTTTGTGGTCACTAGAATTGATGCCAGCTTCCACTCGTTTCTCTCTGTGAAAGCTGTTTTGTTTAATGCTACACACAGACATTAGACTATTGTAATTAGAAACATGAATGATAGCTATTTATACAAGGATCAAGCATTGTCTATCCATCTTTAATCGATCTCTGGTTTCCATTGTACAATTAGTCCAGTGCATGGGTAAACAGGCCAGGAACAACAAATGGGACACCACTAATGTGATTAAGGAGTGAAGACAGTCCACTTTGAAGTGGCAGTGTCTCTCATTGGCTCTGGCGTCTGGCTGCTGTTGTGTGATAGGGTGAGAGAGCTAAATCTTCAGCCTTTAGACTATGGGGAACCACATGTATCCTATTATGCTAGGGATATTTATAGAGACCAGCTGTCATCAGTAAGTCCCACAGTCCCCCTCTCCAACTACATCTTATAAATCACACCTAATCGCTGTTACTGAGTGTGTACAGTAAGAGTAAGTTTTATACTAACTATAGATTATGCATAGTAAATTTCATTCCATCTTATCATATAGATAAGCATAGTTTTTAGCTGTTTTAAGGTTTAGTTTTTTTTTATAAATGAAACCATAATATAGTAAACAGCATGCACCACTAGTCAGACTCTAAACTGAGTAGCATCTTGTGCAGTCTCGCATTACCGCTTCACTTCATGCCAAGTGTTAGTGGTCCGTTAAAGCAAAAAAAACAACAATAAAATAAAATAGCAAAGCACAGTCTTGTGCATGTCTTGTTTATCTTGATTGAAATATTTTCTGAGGAATCAAGAACAATTTAGCTGTTTTTTGCAACATCCATACAGTGATGTCATTAATATAATGGTTGAAAAGTCTATGCAATCTGTATTTTGGGTCGAGCTCAGCAGGCTAGAAAAGCTAAACTTGATGAAAAATTAAGGTCATCAAGGTCAGGCACTGATCTTTGCCACCATATTTGGTAGAAGCAAATTGAGTAAGGCCTTAGCATGCTTCATGCGGAAACAACATTTTACTAGCTTTCAGAGCATAGACGCTGTGCAGATGTTTACTTCCAAATAATGTGTACTGCACTTACACAAACTCTGTTACACAAAACAGCAAGATGTGCATAGGCCCATTTATTCCAAGCATGTTATTATTTACCATTTGTTTATGTACAACTCTTCTTTAGTCATAGTTCATGCTGTTAGCACTTTGCAGGAAAAGGAAGCAACCTGCAGTCTCAGAGAATGACATCAAATTGTCATAGCACTATTTTGCACTTAGGCTCAGACCAAAACTAAACTGCAGATTATAGGTGATTTTATCTCAAAGCAACTCTCACAGATAAATCAATGCTGCAAGTGTGTCAAACTGAGACAGCATGACAGCATGCTGGTTTACAGCAACAGTAGTTACTCTACTTCCTCCCTTTGAGAATGACATATCCTCTGAGGAACAGTTTCCAAAGCAACCAAGGCAGCCTCAACTTGACATTTCTTTTAGCCTTTGCAGGATCTTCAGAGCAGACATTAAAGAGCATGCTAAAAATGTATAATGCAGCTTCAAATCATTTCAGTCAAACCCACAGTAGACAAACATTTGCCCTTAAAAGGACTGACCCCGAAAGACTAGGCCACTGCAAAATGTCAACAGCATGCTGTTGGTTGGAAATGTTTTTTTCCTGTGACTAATGAGCCACTGATGATTAGTGTGCTAATTAGTTTAAACAACAGGAAAGAGAAATATAAACAAGAACCGATAAAGGTCTAACACCTCCCAGTCCAGCTCAAAGGCTCAACAAACCACAGCAAAATGAAACACATAAATTTACATGACATGACCTGACCTGTCTGTAGGATGGCTTCTGGTCATTTACATTAACAGTATCCATTGCAAACAGCAGTGTTCACCATTAAAAACTCATTGTTCTCCTACAGAAAACACCATCCATTGAACATCAAACAATAACCTTCTCCAGAAAACACAAACAAAAAAACTGGAGCTAATCCATCATACATACTTAGAGACATTAGTTATAGGTTGCAATGATTAGACATTTCAAGGAAATAATAGCATTGGATTAAAAAAAAAATCAATCTTCACATTGAAGAGCCTTAAACATATCCACCAAAGTGCCCACATAGCGTGTGTATATAAATCAATCATTACAGCTCATAGAAAGTGGAGGCAATCTGACAAAGGCTTCTTCGTTTCAGTGTTTGTTATTAATAATACACAGCCAGTGTAACATAAGCTGATGGTTTAGTGAGCAGCACAATGGCTCCAGGTTTATACCTCAGGTAATTTGAATTAAAGACTAAACTATCTACAGAGGAAAGTGTACTTTCCTATTTATTGAATTGTTTACCATGTTGGCACCAGGGAGTGTTTATCTAAAAATGTGGTTTCTTTGCATCACTCTGTCACACAGGATCTTACATAAGTTGGATGTATCTCCGTGATAGTCACACGATTATCGCACTTAAATGTCAGAATTCGTACACACTGTTACACCTTGATCATTAGGCGGTCACATGACCATAACGTGCTAGGAATACGTTCGTGGACACCAGACTATTGGATTTGAATGTGCTCTTGAACAACCCTTTCTATATTTTAGTCTCCATTCAGTGTTCAACACCACTATGACTACGAGGAGAGAGTGTGAGGTAAACATACTGACAAGATGCTTTTTCATGTCATGCCTTCAGAAACTTTTTGGGAATAATTTTTTATCAAATTTCCTCTTATTGTGTCATAGTTATTTCCCACTATTTCTTACCCAGAGAGGATAATGGATAAGCTGCAGGATAAAGCAATCCAATCACCTTTTTTTTTAATAATGTAAACTAATTAACTTTGCTCTGGTTAAAGTAGGAAATAAACAGTGATAATATGGCATTGTCAGCATTTAAACCTGGAACACTTGAAAGAGAGAGAGAGAGAGAGAGAGAGAGAGAGAGAGAGAGAGAGAGAGAGAAACCTTTTCTTTCCAGGTTTTTAACATGAAATGTGAAACCAAAAATACTCTTTAGAAGGTCCACAACTAACATGCCTAAGAAAACAAAGCTAAGTTCCGTACAAATTCCTCAAACGCCAATGAAAACATAACTGACCACAAGATTCTGGGGCAAAGTCAACTGAAGCAACGCTGTTAATTTAAAATCTAAGCTTGCCATGTTTTCTGACATGAAAACCCACAGAAGGGGTGATTCCATACAATTTGCTTGCTGTATTCACACGGGGAAAAAAAAACTGTTGTCATTCCAGGCACTGAATAAAATGTCAAATCTCATACCAAACCAGAGTTTCAGGCAGTCACTGGCTCTGATAAAGATGTAGAGTATCGGATTTTATGTTCCCATCCTCAGCATTTACACAATTGTTATGTTCTAACTAGTGCTTGAATATGGAAAAGATATGCAAATGGACAGGTGCTGGTTTATAAGCAGTATGAATTTTGCATTTTGCTGAATGAACCACAGGTAGGAGTAAACCACAACCTAATAATGACAACTGATACACACCTAACAATGGGGTCTTGGTTGGACAATCACGCAAAATGCAAAAATTTGTGTCCTTTTCATGTAAAACTTTGCTCAACCTTTGGACGGGATTTTGCAATTTATATAAATAAATAAATAAATAAATAAATAAATAAATAAATGAAATAATGACCATGGATGAAGATACTGTAATGAACATTACCTTCAAAATAACTGTAAAGGTTCAAAAGTAAATCAAGTCTCGTGTAAGAAGACTATACATCACAAAATATAATCAATAAACTGCATCATAGTGTATCAGTGTTCCAGTCCATCTATCCTAAAACAACAGATCAATACAAACACACAGCTGCGAGATCTTCAATGGACTTTCACACTAAATACCGCAGGTTACTCCGGGTCATCCCGAGTTTTGTTTTATGTTTGTGTCTGCTAAACTCAAGGCCAAATTTTTTTTAAACAGTCAAAAGAGAGAAGTAAACATTAGGCCTGCATGATCTGCTTTAGAAATTTTATTTTTCCGAGACTCAGAAGAGAAACAAAGCAGACGGATCAACACGCCTTTTGTAGCCTGTCACTCCCATTCCATCAGACTCATGCCATGGCTAGGAGGATGACTTTTTACACTAACAAATTCAATGCAAATTACAGGTCTATTGTTCCAAAGAATGAATAAATAAATAAATAAATAGACGGTAACACAAAGAGCTAACGTTTAAACCAAACGGCAATGTCTGTCCACCTGATAAATATTTACAGCCCATAAATGACCTATTATTAAAAAGAAATCACCATATAATAATTATAATAATAATGAATGTTATTTAAAAAATGTATTTATAGGCACCTTATGACGACACTCAAGGACACCGCACATACAGTAAAAACCATAAAACTATTAAAATAATAAAACACTTTACACCCAATAAGAAGTAAATGTATAATATCAATGATATGAAAAAGAAGCGTTTTTTCAAACGAGATTTCAAAGTAGAGAAAAATTTGTTATTGCGAATATCATGAGGATGTGGATTCCACAAATAAGTAGCAGCGTAACTAAAAGCTTGAGATCCCATAAATGCCAAATGCATATGTGTGGCGGCATTATTTTTCAATAACAGCGCGTATTGAAGTATCAAATTTTTTTACGCCGAAACAAAATGTACTGTGTGTCGATTTATAGTTACAATTCATTTAATTGAGACCAAAACTGCAGCTTGTAATGTTACCGAGAAACCACAACCCACAAATGTCTCTGTCCTGAAAATGTTACAGCTTTACTACTGACTATTTCAATACTCCAACACTGGAGAATCCTTCCATTAATGTGAAGTACACATATCCACTTATATGAAACTTCACATTACCAATATTTGATCACATTTATTCAATTCTATATACATACAACAAGCATTATATAAAAAAAAATATTATTCATTGAGATCCAGGCCCCCTGACCCCACGATCTTGAAGCCTTCATTAGGGTTTAAGAACCAATAAATTACTAAATGTGCATTTTCCCTCATTACCCTTTGTACCCTAAAACTTATGACACATATCTATGATAAAACAGCAGTGATCAAGGCCACCGACCTGGGTGGATTTGTTGAGGCAATACAAACCTTTAGCATTCTGAGCACTGGATAAACCAGAGATAAACTCAGAGCTAGATAGAAATGTGTTTAGAATTGATTGCATATGACAAAACGACTCTCAAAATTATACACTATTCATGTTGTCCAGTCAGTGTTGGGCTGAATCTCGAAGCATAGCCAAGGATGATACATTAAAGATACATATGAAGCAGCTACCAATGCGATGTGATCTAATTTACAAAGTTACAACGTATTGCCATTTGATTTCAATTCAACATATTGCGATTCAATGCAGTATGATCCAATGAAAAAAATATGATGCTGTATAATTTAATATAGTTCAGATAGTTTGCTTTTATTTCTATGGTTCAGACAGACAGCAAATTATAAATGTACTTAAGTGCCCAAACAGGCCTTTGTAGTGCAATTTAAAAAAAAAAGAAAAAGATTCAATAAAACAGATAGTCTTTTCCTGTTCTGTCTTCAGGAAGATGCAGCTCTACCTCTGCCATGTTAATCTATATTCTATGTGACTCTCAGGACACGCCTCAGTCTCCCTAGTGTTGTGACGCTCACTTGCTAAATAATAAAAAGAATAGTACATCTACTAATAGTTTTTTTATCGATGCAAACATGTTAAAAACGATCCATAAACAGGCAGATGAGCTGGTTTATATTTCAGACTCAGAGATCTTGTGAGCATGAAAGCAGGTGAACTTGCTTTCTTGCTCAACATCTCCAATATGTTTTGGTGTTAAATGATTGGTTTTGTCTGACTGATTTTATTTATTTTTTTGTTCTGTTTTTGTTTTTCTCCTTGGGTTTTTTTTGGCCACCTATTTTTTCTGTGTCTTGTTTTCTTTTTTTTTTGCCTATCTTGTTTCACTCAGTCCATTTTGTTGCCTATTTTTAATCCATCTATTATTTCCTGACATTGTTCTCTGTTTATTATTAATGTTACTTGTTACTGTTTTCACTTTTCCCAAATTTACTTTTCTTGTACTTAGGCAGACAACCGGTGTAACTAATAATAATACCCCAGCAAACACCTGTCAGCAGCTTCTTTTTATTACACTAACCACTAACCCAGTCAACGTTATAAATCTATAGGACTAAGAAGTTAAAATATTCCGGTATTAATGAAATATTATAGAACATATACAGGACCCAGACAAGTCTATACAATATACAGTATTTGCCTGTAAATGGTTCATGTTGTAAGCATTATCTCCTTTACATGATGTTTACAGCAAATGACAATGCAGTAACTGCTGATCTTTATGAGCTGTGATAAATGTCACTGTAGCTGCTGAGACGCTGGTCAAAGTGCTCAGATAACTCATTAAACTGAGGAGCTTTAAACTACCACACACACATGCACACACACATTCAGCAACACATCTCATGTATCACTGCTCATTCCCTCCAGCTTGGATGCTGTTTAATAAAGATGCAGTGTGAGACACCCTGCTAGCATTACCAAACCCATTCAAATATTTAGTGAGAAAGTGAACACTCACTTTTTTTTTTACTCCCATCAAAGAAATAGCAAAGTGCTTGGAAAAATAAGGCCACAAATGCACGTCATGATTGGATGCAAAGGGCTGAGTTCCTCCTATACCCTTCAATAACCTTTTCTAACTGCATGTCTACAAAGCTAACAAGCAGTGTTAACAAGTTCTGCTACATGTGCACTTATGCATATCATCACACATGTCCTGATAGTAAGCAGGATATCTACCTAACCTTTGATCAGTTCACGATATCGCAAAAGAAACAAACTTTTTCGACCAGTTCAAGAGACAGTTCTGGCAGATGATTTTACCTTGCTGCCATAATTAAAATGTCAAGAATTTAGACAGACTAAAAGTTTTTTTTTTCTAAACTGCACAGCATTTGACTAGAAGAGACCGTCCACCAAATTTCAGTAAATGAGCAGAGATTATTCAAAAAAGCCAAGAGAATATTATTGGGGGAAGCCAAGCATGATATAAACATGATGTATTAGCACAATCATGCTTCACACTTCACCTACTTTCCAGGAACTTTTGGTGTTTGCATTCATTATGCATAGAGACATTCATTAATACTTTCATTTATCAGTTTAATTCAAACTTCAACTGATATTGAAACATCCACAATAATAACAGGAAACAGGAAGTTTAAGATTGGAATATTTTGTACAAACCCGATTCCAAAAAAGTTGGGACACTGTACAAATTGTGAATAAAAAAAAGGAATGCAATAAATTACAAATCTCATATATATCTCTATATTTTATTCACAATAGAATATAGATAACATATCAAATGTTGAAAGTGAGACATTTTGGAATGTCATGCCAAATATTGGCTCATTTTGGATTTCATGAGAGCTACACATTCCAAAAAAAAGTTGGGACAGGTAGCAATAAGAGGCCAGAAAATTAAAATGTACATATAAGGAACAACTGGAGGACCAATTAGCAACTTAATAGGTCAATTGGCAACATGATTGGGTATAAAAAAGCCTCTCAGAGTGGCAGTGTCTCTCAGAAGTCAAGATGGGCAGAGGATCACCAATTCCCCTGATGCTGCGGTGAAAAATATTTGAGCAATATCAGAAAGGAGTTTCTCAGAGAAAAATTGCAAAGAGTTTGAAGTTATCATTATCTACAGTGCATAATATCATCCAAAGATTCAGAGAATCTGGAACAATCTCTGTGCGTAAGGGTTCAAGGCCGGAAAACCATACTGGATGCCCGTGATGTTCGGGCCCTTAGACGGCACACCATCACATACAGGAATGCTACTGTAATGGAAATCAAAACATGGGCTCAGGAATACTTCCAGAAAACATTGTCAGTGAACACAATCCACCGTGCCATTCACTGTCGCCGGCTAAAACTCTATAGGTTAAAAAAGAAGCCATATCTAAACATGATCCAGAAGCGCAGGCGTTTTCTCTGGACCAAGGCTCATTTAAAATGGGCTGTGGCAAAGTGGAAAACTGTTCTGTGGTCAGATGAATCAAAATTTAAAGTACTTTTTGGAAAACTGGGACGCCATGTCATCCGGACTGAAGAGAATAAGGACAACCCAAGTTGTTATCAGCGCTCAGTTCAGAAGCCTGCATCTCTGATGGTATGGGGTTGCATGAGTGTGTGTGGCATGGGCAGCTTACACATCTGGAAAGGCACTATTAATGCTGAAAGGTATATCCAAGTTCTAGAACAACATGTGCTCCCATCCAGACATAGTCTCTTTCAGGGAAGACCTTGCATTTTCTAACATGACAATGCCAGACCACATATTGCATCAATTACATCATCATGGCTGTGTAGAAGAAGGATCCGAGTACTGAAATGGCAAGCCTGCAGTCCAGATCTTTCACCCATAGAAAACATTTGGCTCATCATAAAAAAAAGATGCGACAAAGAAGACCTGAGACAGTTGAGCATCTAGAAGCCCGTATTAGACAAGAATGGGACAACATTCCTATTCCTAAACTTGACCAACTTGTCTCCTCAGTCCCCAGATGTTTGCAGACTGTTATAAAAAGAAGAGGGGATGCCACACAGTGGTAAACATGGCCTTGTCGAGAAACGTACCACAAACAGGTAAGAAGTCAGTCCCCATCTCAGACTCGTCCACATCACCACGCAGAGGAAGAAGAGCACAATCTCTGTAGGCATGATGAATGCATGGTCCAGCAGGGTTTGCATAGACAGCTTCACGCCACAGTCTTTACAGTCTCTGTAGGCGTCCAGGAAAGTGCTGCAAGCTGTGGAGAAGAGCTGCAAGTATCCCGGCATGGGTTCCACCTCTGGTGCACCTGCCATGCTTTCTAACACACCTGGATCTCTTTATAGGCCTTTGATGGACTGTTTATGGGCTGTTTAACTTCACAGTAAGGACATGTAAGAACATGTGCTCCCATCCAGACGTCGTCTCTTTCAGGGAAGACCTTGCATTTTCTAACATGACAATGCCAGACCACATATTGCATCAATTACATCATCATGGCTGTGTAGAAGAAGGATCCGAGTACTGAAATGGCAAGCCTGCAGTCCAGATCTTTCACTCATAGAAAACATTTGGCTCATCATAAAAAAAAGATGCGACAAAGAAGACCTGAGACAGTTGAGCATCTAGAACCCCGTATTAGACAAGAATGGGACAACATTCCTATTCCTAAACTTGACCAACTTGTCTCCTCAGTCCCCAGATGTTTGCAGACTGTTATAAAAAGAAGAGGGGATGCCACACAGTGGTAAACATGGCCTTGTCCCAACTTTTTTGAGATGTGTTGATGCCATGAAATTAAAGAT